>NW_019384798.1:1545489-1573023 GCF_000671375.1 Centruroides sculpturatus | reverse complement strand
GTATACTTTTTAAAATAATAATCGTGGCTATTGTATCGTTAAAAATTATTTCTTTATTTCTTACAAACAAAATAAATATATTGAAAAATATAAAAATCAAAAAATATATACTTTAGAAGTTGATCTAGTATTATCGAACAATAAACTACATAAATAACGGATATAGTTTATTAAAACGAAAAATACTTTAAATATATCTATTAATAAAATGATGGAAACGATGCGATGGAGTGGGTGACAGACAACGAGACTCGTGGCATTAGAGCGCTCTAATTACGACGTATTAAAAGATGAGAAATCGCGCCTTACATTACAATTAATACGATACATTGTTTATTGGCTGGCTATAATAGGCACGTGATGGGAAAATGTTTATCAGTTTGAGTCGACGTGTAGAAATCTGCCCAAATACGTGTCGCCAGTAGACTGCCTTCAGTTGCTTTATAAGCTAATTTATACCAGTAATATTTTACGCTTTAGTGTTAATCTTTAAAATTTTCTTCATATAATTCTTGCTTATTTTTTATTTATTGCAATTTTTCAGATTCGACGCTCGTAATATTTGTAAAGTTAATTTTTAATTTCAACGCGTTTTACCCTGTTTCGGCCAGGACAACGCACGTTCGACAGTTGATATACGAGTTCGATTTGTAAGATTTGAAATCGTAATTAACGTGTAGAAATTTCAGAAACGAGTTCCGACGAAAAACACTAACGAGTGAGACACGTTAATACAAAGTCGAAATTGCCTGTAATACCATCTGTCACCAGGTTTCGTTTTAAGTTCTATACTATTAAAAAAACGACAAAATGCTTTATTTTGTGGGCTTAGATGACAATAGTAGCCATCCCTATAACATATATAAGCAATTATATTCGATGCTACGTTAGTCCACCGTCTTCGCCATATAAAATATCCAACAAAAGCTTTTTAAACATTCTACGTATCTAGACACAATTAGAAATAAATGTAAAAATGCTCAACTTCGATCGATATCGAATCTTTAAACAGTTAGCCTAATATGAAATGCAACAAGTTTTATTCAATGTAAAAATTTCTGTGCGCTTCAATGGTGAAAATTGCGTGTACAGTTTTAATTGTTAAAGTAATTATAATTCTGCTTTGGACACATATCGACTGCCATGCGCGTTTTGGTTAAACTTCAACCTGGACATGTCAATGTTTAGCGCATTCTAGTGATCGATATCGGTTATTTTGTAGCGAAATTTGGTCCAAGTACAGTCTTTAATTAAACACGAGAACGCTAGTTGATGTTTCGTCGTCACTTTGCCACGGTAGACATCGCTGACGACGTTCCAGGAAATCGAAGTGGAAGAACGAATCTCGAACGCTGTCCAAGTATCCGTCCGTAAATTGGGATGGAAAGTGCAGTCCAGTTGATTAGGTCGTAGTCGGGCGAAAGGTCAATTCCGGTGAAAGTGTCATATTCGAGTAAAAGATCACTTTCGGGTGGCCGTGGAAAGTCGAAATCCCTGCGAGAAGGCCTGGACAGAGAAAAGGTTTAGGTTTTCCAGCAGCAAAACCACCTCTTCCACCATGATCGGATTCTACGCTGGACGGATTCTTCCGCCATTTCTTCGGATTTCTTTCTGTCCAGTTCCGTCTTACCCGACCGTGTCTCCACCGTCCATTCCGGAACTTCCGAGTATCGCCCTCTAGATATTGGACGAGACACGAGGCGCCGTCGTCCGGAGTTACGACCACCACCCGTTTAACGTCGGGTGTACGCCACTCTTCCGCGTCTTTCGGAACCACCCGTATTACACCGGGCCGAGACCGGGCGCTAGGTGTGCCACTGCTTCAAATAATCCTAGTCGGATGTATTTAAGCTGATAAATGTTCTCGTTAATCTTATCTCGTCTTTTGATTCGTTCACGGTTACGAGAAATCACCGCGTAGAGTCTCTCGAGTCTCCGTAGATATAACAAACAGAAATAAATAACACAAAATAAATTGTAGCAATGCGTCGATTCCGCGCCACACGTCCGAACACGTAAGCTAAACAATAGTGTGGGGGGAGTGAGTAATCGAGAGTTGCGTGGCGCTCAAACAAAAGACGAATCGACGAGATTTGAAAATCGCGTAACTCCGGGTTCGCGTAAGTCGAGGTATTACTGTATACGTTTGTAATATATAAAGTATAACGGGGAATAAGAGATTTATAGTACGCTATTTATTTCATTTTCATTTTGCATTAACAATTCCATTGGAAAATTAACAATGAAAACGTGCGATTCCTCCGAAGGAAACCGGATTCATTCTTATTGAAACCACCGCCGCTAATAGCGATATTTTGCTTAGCAAAGTTAAAAAGTGTTTAAATCTAGAAAGATCGTAGTCTAAACTGACTTAAACAATCGCTTCAAACGAAGCAAAACTCGAAAAAGCACTCGCAATAAATAATCGCACGAGTCAACGATAGATCCTCTTCGACGAGAAGATAATGTTATCGTTGCCTACCGACCGAATTTCGTGTCAAAAATTGGGATCCTTAATACGTGAAAGAGCGATGAACCGATTTGGACGAAATTGAACGTATTTAATGTCCGCGAGGAGTACTTTGGAGCTCTTCAATTTTGAATAAATTGATTCGTTGGAGCGTTTTGGATTAAATTGTCATTTACACCCAGAGATAAAAGGGACACGAAGCGAGCAAACTACCTAGGAGTCCGCATATGTTTAGTGGTTGTTTCGAGCCGATCGCCTCTTATCTGTCCTTTTGACGGTTTTATTTTCAATTGCTGAATTATTATAAAACATTAAACCGTTCTTAAATTTTAACATATTATTGATCAATCGGCTAACACTCGACTCGACGTAATGCAGACTATCACCCGTTACGTTTTGCGCCCACTTACGATGTATAAAAGTTAATAGATTAAATTTCCAGAGGGATTCGACTTAATGAAGATTTTACACGTTAACATTTTTAATGTTTTTTTTTTATATTAAACTAATCTTAACCCTCAAAATTAAGTGTTTTGTCGTTCGATAATACCGTAAGAATATAAAATGTTTTTAATAATAAAATATCACAACACTATAATATGATGAAGACGCTATTCATTAACCATTTTGGCTTCGAGCGTAAGTTTCAGTTTTCATCTCTTAAACATTTGCTGTTACGAATATCGGTTTTAAAAAAATACATACCGTAAATAACAAAACTTTACAGCAAAATTTTCTTTATAACTGTAAAACACCGAACAAAGAAACACGATGCGCAACTTCAACTACGTGGCAGGTAGTCTGTCCACCCACGTTTAAATCAGAAACGACAACAAAAATCTAAATACACTATCGATGGCATTCGTGTACAGTATCACCCGGGCACGTTGTTTTGCATTACACTTCAAAAATATATTATCTTTGAAAAAAGAAAAACAATTACCACAAAAATTACCGAATATGCGAGAATCGAGTGATTTTCTACTTTCTTCGTTACTTTGTATCTGGTTTGCAAAGGAGAAACAACTCTTTCCGGATAACCGAGAATGGTTTCTCGAGCTTTACTCCACGAATGAGGACCTCGAAGTCTGTATTGATAAGGAAGACTCGGACCGGTCATCAATGCCCAAAATAACTTTGGGTCGGTGAAAAACATCTTCACGAAGTTGGGTTTCGCTCCGATTAACGAAGCTAATTCGTCCAAGTAGTTGATGTAGTCCACTTGGATAGTGTGACGTTTTGATTCGTAATAACGTTTTCCGATTGCTTCCAAGTGTTTCTTGATGTCTTTTCTCATCTCTTCTTCGCTGGGAAAAGGAACCTTCTTCACTAGAACTTGAACAAACCATCTAATTTGCATTTCACCGATGGGAAAGCCGCCTCCTAAAGACTGTACCAAACCCATGATACCTAAGGTGGGATGTTTCAGATGCGGAGGATATACGAACTTGTATAATTCCACTCGATTATTCGTGGTGTCTACGATCTTCTTATCCAAGAAAGGAAACTTAATTTGGTATCCGGTGGCCAGAATGACGTGGTCTACTTCGGTGACTTCGGAGTCTCCTTTAAAAAGTACTCCGTTTTCTTCGAAACGTTCGATATCACCTTTGACCGTGACCGTACCACTCAGAATTCTGTTTGGTAAAGCGTCGTTAACCATGGGATGTTGTTGAAGGAATCTGTGTTTGGGCTTTAACTGGTAAGTTTCGTGATCGAAAGCCTTATTCAAGTATCTTTCCATATACCAGCTCGTCATGTTGAAAGGAACCAAATTGAACAATATATTTAGAAATCGAGTAGTGAACACATCGTCGCAAGGTCTTCCGTTGTCTCCCACTCTGTGCATTACCCAACAACCTCTTCGTGTACTAAGGTATACCTAGAAATAAATAAAGGTAAATTATAAATTATTGGTGAGTTTTAAATATAAATTATTTTATAAACATTTGTTAGAAAATTTCGAGAGAGACGTGAACTACAAAGCGAAAAATATTTTTCATTTAATCAGTGATTATTATTAATTTCTCGGTGTCTAAACCAAACTACGTTTTAATATATATTATTTACTGCAATATTCGATACTGATATAAATAAAAATGACAAAATATTACTCTATTGTTTGCTCCGAATCTAATTCTTGCCTACAAATATAAGGTTGTATTTACACACTTATATAATTTTATAATTAGTGGATATTTCAACAAATACAGCGAGGACTCGCGTAACTTTGTCCAGATATACAAGCGCATTTGTAATCGTTTACTATTGCTTCTGTTGAAGTTTCTTTGTAAATAGTAAAGATTTGTGTTGTAACGAATAGTATATTCCGCCTCAGGCCGAATACCGAATATTCGGCCAGGATCGTGGCCGAATAGCCGAATATTCGGCCAAACTATTCGGCTCGATTATCGCAGGTACGGAAATTGGCGCGCAAACCTCATTATGGCAAGGCCCGCTGTCACTACGCTTCGCCAATCGCGTTAATTCTTGACAATTGAAGCGGACAGACACGAGCGTCATGGCAGTATGTGATAAGTAATGATATCAAATGTAGATAACAACGAAATGTCCTACACGTGTAAATAACGGAGAAAGAACAGAGAAAGACCGCGAAGTGAAAATGTGAAAATAAATATGAAATTGAGTCGATAACATAATCGAACGAGTCGAAGTAGCTTATTGGCGCGAAATTCGCGGCCGTCAATGCTAAACAATTGTTGTCATACACTTCGGAAAGCTAAATGCTCGTAATGAAAGTCACTTAGCGTGCACGGGCGAAAGCCTGGGACCGTTCGGGCTATCGAGCTGTGTCGAATCTGTGAAATCATAACTGCGACTTATATCGACGTCCTATCTGTCTCCTTTCTCCGTTATCACCAGGCTGAGTCACGTAATTGTAAAATGGGAACTCTACGACGGAAAAGTGACGAATCGAAAGGATCGTGAGCGCGTATTGTGATGTATGCACGGGCATACGTGGATTAGAGCGATAGAGAAAAGAGAAAGGGAAGAGCAAAGACGAGCGCTTAAAAAGGATAGGCAGGGTCAGACCCTCGGATGTGCGAGGATTCTCCAACGATAGACGTGTACGTGTGTTGATTTTTATAATTATAAATTGTGAATACATGTGACTAATATTATTTTCTTTTTTATTTTGCGCGTGTTACAAGTTATAAATAAATATAAACAAACAACACTAACTCTATAACATTAACTCTAAATACCAAAATGATTAATTTACTGTGTTTTTGTTATTTATTACTTCTGTTTTTAAGTATTCGGTATTCGGCCGAATAGTGATTAAATAGGCCGAATAGGCCGAATACCGAATAGTAACCGAATATTCGTTACATTACTAGTAAAGATCGAATCGCTAAATTCTAAATTTTCTAAACTGTAGGGGGGAAGTAAATGCCGGGGGATTGAGATATCATCCAATACGAAGTTAAAATTTTGTTTACGTCATTTAATCTATGGCCGTCGTTATACGTCGTTTCGAACGACGTCGTAATTTCCAAGGCTGCGTCAACGATATTAAGTGAGGATTCGCTGCATATTCCCTAAAAGCGAATGAATATTTTTACAACTGTCTCAGTTCGTTCGACATAAAAGAAAATCATCGATCGGTTTGCCGTGCGTACGGATTACGGTACTGCACAGAAATACGTAAATTAATTAGTGCCGTTGGCTTACAATCTACGCTCACTCGCATCGGTACGTGAATTCCGAACAAGACATTGAAGTAAGCGTTACTTCGTGTTATATTCCGAGAATCATTCCACGACATTACGTTTTGGTGATATCCGTCAACGTCCTCTCGAAGCGTCACGGTTTCGAAGGTAGACTATAGTCATTGAATGAACGGTTCGGATCACCAGGAACGCCGCAATACACTGTAGCACTCGACATTACTCGTACAGGCGTCAAAGAACTTAACTTCTATAAAGAAGAATTTCCCAAATCGTTACGCAATTGTCTTCGGTCTTCTGCGTTCACAAGTCGTTAAATCTCCGCTCCTGTCTTAAGCTTCAAAGTGGATGAACAAAGTCACTAACTTCGAAGTTTGATAACGCGTGTTATTTTGAAAATTTCTGAAATTCTGCCAGGAGGTTTGCGTATTTGGAAGATTTATACCATATTATTGTGTAGTTAAAGGTTAAGGGGTGGGGATATACGGGGTCGCGAGTCATATCTCGAGTAGTGTCAGATTTAATGACGATTTTACTGGTTATTTGCATTTACAATTTTTTATTATTATAAAACTCATTTCTACCCCCAAAACAAACAGAGCTTCTTTCCATTTTATAATAATTAAAAGTTAAGCAGTTCGTTGCTGGATTTTTCCGAATGAACGATTCAGCAATCGACGAAACTGTAGGCGATAGCTTAGACATTCCGAATAGAACTTGGAACTGGTCAAAATAATAATCCAAATATTACGGGTCATAATGACCTTCTTTCAACACGCGAATGCCTTTATATATATAAACGCGTATAAATCAGGCAAAATAAAAAGTAGCATACATTATAGTAAATAAATAACTTATAAAAGTTTTAATTTTTACTTTTTCAGCGACAGAACTGGTCTCCACAGCGGCGTCGCCTGCAGAATTTCCCGCTCCTACCACTACGACTCTTTTTCCTTCGAATTCATTGGGTTTTTTGTAACTGTGAGTGTGAGTGATGCTTCCTCTAAACTTTTCCTGTCCGGGGAAAGTAGGGATATTTGGAAACACGTGATGGCCGGTGCATACCATAACCGCATCGACAGTCTCTTCTCGCTCCTCTTTACTCTTCAAGTTTACTGTTGTGATTGTCCATTTGCCGGTCGAATCGTAGTCGTCGGTCGGAACGATTCTCTCCACTCGATGGTGGAACTTGACGTGCGGCGTTAAATCGAATTTCTCCGCGTAGAGGCAAATATTCTCGAACATCATGGAGTTATGCATGTAACTTGGATACTCTTTTGGAGGTGGAAAATCACTGACCGCAGTCATTTCTTTGCTGGTGTTGATGATAGTGGATTTTGTAACCGAAGCCAAACCCTCTTCGTCTCCGTCTCTGTATCGCCACAGGCCGCCTATATTGTCGCTTCTTTCGTAACAAACTACGTCTAAACCTTCTTCTTTACAGCCTTTGATGGCTCCTAAGCCACAAGCACCCGCACCTACAACGGCTACACGCATGTTTAATCCCGCGTGATTCTCCTGTAGTTGCTAGTACTAATGCGGGATATACTGATCTTCGACAGGTTTTATGTCGTGTTTTAAGCTTACATTCGGTTCTTTTTATCAGAATATGATAAGGCGAATACAGAACGTATCACGTGTGTTATCTGATTGAATCGGGGCTCTGGAAGTTTTAAACCAGAGCAGAAAATATAAACATGGACGAGTATACATCCCTACCAATGCACTTTTAATATTTATTATCTAGCAGAAAAGCGGTGATTATCGGAAAAGTTTGGATTGATTAAAGCTAGAATAAATAAAAGAATTCATTACAAATTCTACTTTAAATATCGACAGGGCTGCATATCATAATTTTCTACCGAAACTTTGAGAAAGAAATAAATGATACAACCAGAGCGAGAAATAAAATAGGAAATTTCAAAGAATGTTTTCGACTTTTATCGTCTAGAACAGCGATTCCCAACCTGTGGTACGCGTACCCCTAGGGGTACGCGATAGGTTGTTCAGGGGTACAGAAAAAAGTTAGTTATTATGGCAGAAAAAATAATATATTATGTATCACAAACTAATAGTATTAAAAAATTAATAGGTAAAATATGTTTATTGCAACAACCACAACTTTATTATACATTTTTTCATTTACTTTTTTCTCTTTAATTTAAAGTTACAATATGTAAAACTCGCTAAATTTCTAAAATGAGGGGTACAATCTAGAGATACGACGTGTCACGGGGTACGCTAATGAAAAAAGGTTGGGAACCACTGGTCTAGAAGGTTCGAGAGTCCCCGTTTATTCAAAAATGTCCGCAGTATTCGAAGTTAAAGTTGTTTTTTTAATTAGCCCCGTTTAAATTAACTCAAAACACGCTTCTCAGATCAGTAATAGTCTATAGACTGTTTACGGTAAAATTTTACTTTTCTGACGGGTTGTATAACATCTTTATGTAACTTATTAAACAGAAAGACTAACCACAGTGGGAAGAAGTGTGGCTACGCTGCGGCACTACTACACATCATTGTTCACGTCGTCATTAATTATATTTTTTATGCCTAAGAGTGACTGGTCAGTAGAGTCCGGACACGAATACGAATATTGCGATTCACTACGTAATTTGGGATAAATCAAAAAATTCTGCATAAAATTTACTTAAAGAATTAAGACTCGCTCGGAAAAATTGTTTTTCGTAATATTTAAAATTATTAACACGAAAAAGTGATAAAAATACTGAAGATTTTATACCCGAAAATCTGTCAATATAATTATAATTAAAAGAAAATTATAATTAAATATAGCTCTGTAAAGAAACGTACGTAAAAATTACACTGAATATTCTTTACTTTTTAAATGGATAAACAATGCACTTAGTCAAATAGCTCCCTACCAGTGGCTAATGGATGGAATCGTTGGTGCGTAATAGCCACCAGCTAAATTGCGTCGGATTGGTGCTGTGTAAAGCCCATGCGCTAATGCCTATAATCTTCTTTACACCATTCAGATATTTTGGCCGTGGAAGCTGTCATCTATTCGACAATACGGCGCTTCCGTTGGGAATATGAGTGTACAGTACGAATTTATATTGGAATATACAACAGAAATCTTATCGTTGTTTTTCACGTGTATAGAAATTTGTAATAAGATATGTGTGGTGATTTCTAGTAGCCGTGAACGAATCAAAAGGCGAGATAAGATTAACGAAAACATACATTCGACTTGTATCTGACACAAAAGGCATCCGCTATCGTGAACAATTGACGAAATAAAGTATACATTTATCAGATAAACAAAGACTCGGTTTGTAAACAATTTACCTTTCGTATATACAACCGACAAGGTTATCTTTCAAATTATAAACAGACTCGATCCCGAGGGGTCTTTCGACGGTCGGACGTACAAAAAATGAACAGACAGCGCCTAACTCAAGCGCGGTTTACAATGACGAATATGATTAATCTTAACACTCCTCTCCTTAATCGTGTTACAGCGTAACTTTTCGAATATTACACGATTCAAAGGCTTTGTTAATATGTCAACAAGCTGATCGGTGTGTGAATTGCCGACTGATTGTCGACAAGTAACGGAGTGGGTTCATCTTTCTTTAATAATCTCAGTTCAATTCCTATTCTTCGTACCCTGCAGATATCGTCGATAGACGAAACTGCTGCCAGGTACTCGGTTCAGCGGTTGAATTCGCCACGACACGCTGCTTTCTCGAATACCATTCAATTGGACCTCCCCTCGTGATAAGAACTCCACTCGTAGAATGTAGACTATTGGCGTCTCCTCCGTAATCCGCTATCAATTTCGGATCTCAGTTAAAAAATATTCCAAAATGAGTAGTTCCTCTCAGATACTGAAAAATTCTTTTAATCATCTTCCGGTGACTTGTCGAGGCTCGATTACTGGACCTACTCGGGTAATTGACGAAGTAGCTTATATCTGGGCGGGAGAGTTTTGCTAAATAAAGCGCGCTTCCGATAGCTTCGAGATAACGATTTTGTTTTTCTAGTGGCTGGTCATTGACAAGGTTTTCGGAATTCGTTTTCATTCCTGATTCCATCGGTGTATTCGCGGCGTTCACTCGATCGTACTTAAATCGTTTCGAGATCTTTTCTGTGTAATCGGGTTGACTCACAAAAATTCCCTCAGGCCACACTTTGATTTTCGCACCTAAGTATGTCGTATGTGATTGTAAAGTCCTTTTATAAGTAATTTCAAACTTGTCATTCGGTAACTTCAGAATCTTCAAAATATCCTCTTCGTTTTGAGCGGCAATAAACCCGCCGTCTACGACCAATACTATTATCGCACTTCTGTCGTTGTTATAATAAACGCGCGGGTCATCGTCGGTATTAACGAATCCTATCGTAAGAAAAAAGTCGGAGATTTCGTAGTTCCAATCTTTGGCGGCTTGCTTTAAACCGTACAGACTCTTTTCGAGCTTGCAAACCCTTTCTGTCCCATCAGAGAATCCTTCTGTCTGGTTCATATATATCTCTTCTTTGAGATTGGCGTGTAGGTAAGCTGTCTTGACATCAAAAACTGTTACTTTCATTATTTACTGGATGCTGCGTGACTGAGCACGAGTCTGATAGATGCGTGTCTGAATAATCGATGCCCCGTCTTTGCTCGAATCCCCTTACGAGTCTAGCTTTCATCCTGCCGTCCTGTTTACGACGTAATACCCATCGGGGTGTCAGAGGTCTCGCATATTGGTTCGTAAAAAATAAACAGTCCTAAAACGAGAAAATTCGTCCTTGAATAGAGAAAATATCTTGCCTTTCCCAGAGATAAAGTGTCCATTTTACCTAAGTCAACGTATATCGGATCTAATACTTCCTTCGCTACCTTATTATTTCTTGGGTGAGAGATATGTTTTTGTTTGCCCTATACACAACCGATACAAAAACGTTGTTGTCCCAGTCATCGATGTATCTTATATTGTTTCTGTCCAAAATACTCTTGCAGTACTTCACATTCTGATGTGTCAGACTTTGATTGAGTTGGTCCATCGTGCACATTCCTGTGACCTCTCTTCGAAACATCATTTGATATAATTCTTCGAGTCGTTGCGCTACTGCTATTTGCTCCTTTCTATAGACCGTTTCGATAATTGACGTGTTTGCATTGGCAGTCTGAACAAACCCTTTATCCAACATTTTGGTAACCGAAAATAGGTTGAATGATATATTAGGAACATATAAAACGTCTTTCGGGGTTGCTGGATACCATTCCCTTCCATTAAAAGCCTCGAGTTCGATGTCGCCTACTCGGATCCCATTGATTTCGGGGTTGTTCCCGAGTATCACCTTCGTATACTCCTCCGGCGCTTTGTAGTTTGTCAGCCATTCTTTCCTGAAGGTCATACGCTGTGTGGCGACACTATCTTGATACCAAATATCCTGTCGATTTCGTCTTGAGTTCTTGTCATTTATTTTCGTTGAAGTCAATCCTACAGTGACAAGAGCTCGTCGTTGTCCTTTAGTCTTATCTCCTTTGTTTGATTCGTCTGACTTCTCATTTATACACACTCCCTTGCGAAATGGCCTTATGGTTGCAGTTGTTACAATTATAAGTATTTCTGCAATACTCCAAATATTTCTGACACGACTTATTCTTGCAATATTTCTTTACGTGTCCCTTTTGTCCGCATTTGAAACACTCGACTCTTGAACTTTTCTGCTGACTGTTACCTTGCGTTTTCTGCTTTGAAATGAGGGCATTCTGTGCGGTTGATTCCTTTTTGTCGTCTTCCTTCAATCTGTCTTTTTCCAGTCGAAGTCGTTCAATTAAGGTGTCGATGTTCTTGTCCATTGAATTAGCATTATCCCATGATGTCCTGAAGTGGTATAGTTTCGGTGGCAGTATTCCGAGCATCCTTGTCATAATCCAGCTTTCCTTAATTGTTTCTCCTTCAGCTTTTAAGTCTTCTTCATATTGTTGAACTGACAAACAATTCTCCACTACAGATTTGCTCGAACCATACTTACAATTAAAAAAATTTTTCTGTAACCCTTCAATTGTGAGATTGGACCTTTTACCATACAAGGTTTGTAATTTGTGTATCATACTATACGCAGAAGTGCAATTTGCAATTTTCTTTGCGATATTACTGCTCACATTTAAACCTATACAAGCTTGAGCGTCTAAATACTTCTTAATCCACGCTACGACATCTGCCGCATTATTCGCATCGTCAGGATATTGCGAGTGGATTTAAGAATAAATCCGCTCGCAATATCATACAAATCCTTCGATCTCAATGTAAGATTTAGTTTAAACTTCCATGAAATATAATTAATATTCCCTGCGAATCTTCTGACAAAGTTTCTATTTGAGATTTCACGATATCCATATTGAATGACTAGCGTAATTAGTTTTGTATCTTATCTTAATACACTTACGGTGATGACGGGTAGCAATTCACGATCATTTACGAACACCGACGATTGAAGCTCGTCAAAGATGGCGATTGCGGACGATGAACGAAGGTGTGGCTGACACGTGTCTGGACACAACTTGCTTTTCTCAATTTATGCCTTTTCCTTTCTTTCGGACAAATTCACACAAAAGGCATCCGCTATCGTGAACAATTGACGAAATAAAGTATACATTTATCAGATAAACAAAGACTCGGTTTGTAAACAATTTACCTTTCGTATATACAACCGACAAGGTTATCTTTCAAATTATAAACAGACTCGATCCCGAGGGGTCTTTCGACGGTCGGACGTACAAAAAATGAACAGACAGCGCCTAACTCAAGCGCGGTTTACAATAACGAATATGATTAATCTTAAGAATAAGTAATGCGGTTATAATAAAATATTAATTTTCATTAATTCAAAGTGCGTTAAAATATGAAAATAATCGCGCAATATGCATTTATATGTTAGAAAATACGAGGGAAGCCTAACAACCATCTAAACCGACATCCTCAAATGACATTGAAGTTGCTACGATTCGGAATACCTTTCAATGCAGTTGGCTGTCCCGTAGATCGATCTTTCTCATAAAAACAAATGTCCCTGACAAGTGATTTTTAGAATATATCTTGACATTCAATGCTGTGAAGTGTTTTTGTAGAAACTCAAAATATTTCGTGTAGAACAGTGTTTTTCAACCTTATTGAATACGCGACCTCTTTACGAGTTAAAAAATTCTGGCGACCCCCCAGCGCCATATTAAAACTATATCGGTGATTTTAAAAACTATGTATTTAATTTTCTTTCTGTTGAGACAAATTATTGTTGATTAAAATGAAAATTTCATAAGAATCGACAATAACTTAACACAGATAAAGTATAAAACACCTCTTTTTTACCTTTTTTTGAGCCGTTGACCCTTTTTTTAAAATCAGGATTTTCAGCTTTTCGCTGTAATTGTAGATTTTTTAATGTACTGTACTATAGGACCTGCAAACACTTGTCTTTTTCTTTTACCCGCCACCCACAGGTTGAAAACCACTGTTGTACACGATGAAAAGAAAACGTAAATTTCTTGAATTATATTTCAAAAATCCACAGTTTCGTGAGTAATATTTGCTGCATCATCGACTACTAAATTGAGACTACGAGCCGAGCGTGGAACGTAAAATGCGCGATTATTGATTTCCAAATTTTTTTTCCAATTCATTGTGTTTTCCACGCGTGTTAGAACCATTATCGTAAGTTTTGAATGTTAAGAATTAATTGCGAAAATAACAGAATTTAATAGACCGTCACCCGTGGAGCCGGTGATCGGACAGAAACCAACGAAATTTTCGCATATCGCAACATTTTTAGTTTCGTTGTTTAAAAGAACACGCCCGAGTACGACCGTAATTTGTTCCGCGTGACTCGCATCTGGTGCGCAATGTATTCTAATGAAGAAATATTTTCATTATCTGACTTTGTCCAGTATATAATTTTTTATGGACGTGCCGAGTAAATCGATGATTTCATTCTGAATTCGATCTCCTAAACAGTGAGTCATACTACTCGAATTCTGTGAATATGTTCCCGCGTGACTGAATTGAAGGATGCTATCGTTTCGATTGCTTTTAGAAAATTACCACTCTCGTATAATTTTTTGACCAGCCCCGAAAAGCCAGACACTGACCAGATTAAAACTCGATAACGGTTATGATTCTAATACATCGCGCCATTGTTATTTTCTAATTCTAATAGTCTCGGTGGCACTTGATTTACAGTAGTTTTATTTTTTAACATATTTAATTGTACCGACCATTTCACATTTTAACTGCGGGAAACGCTGGTTTCGTGTTTAGATTACATTAGATGATAGCGTAAACGCCTGTTTATCTTAATGTCCGATAGAAAACAATAAAAGTATATCTGTTTATCATATTTTTGCATCGAGGTTAATAGTTCATCCAGATATATCGATCGAAAGAATAGAGGAAATTCCATAATCTCGTGTCGAGAGTGAAGTACGGCAGATAATAATTGTCGAACTGATTATGAAGAAAATTTTGCAAGTTGAAATAATCGCAGTTAGTTGTAGGTAGGCTAACAGCTTTATAACGAAAGGAGTACTACCAATACCATACTGCAATTTTTATACATTTAATACGCCCGAAATCTTTCTCGTGCCGTACACCTTCCACTTTCGTAAATTCCCGTCACTTTTTTTAAATCGACACGCAGTAATACTCCTTTCGTAAAATGGTGTTGGATTAACAAAAGGAGCCGGACTATCGAGACTGTAGTGGGTTACGGACAACGAATGACGTCTTTCGTCTTTCGATGCTGATTCTTTCTTGGAGGCGGGCGGACAAATAATACGGCGCATTGATACGCAGTACGGTATGCAGAAATGACGAATAAAGAAAGAACGGGATATGTGATGCGAGTAGAATTTTAATAATAATAAAAGTTAACAAGGTTATAGAAAATAATTCTTCCAAACATTCACGAGACATTGTTCTAACTACTCAGCGGTCTCGCAGCTGAACGACACGACGGCACACACGTTAAGGTCGGTCAGCGCAGTCCGACACTGTGCAGGAAAATCAAATGGTTTTTCGATTCTACTCCGGTGGTCGGTACAGTTCGCCAAAACTGTTAAAATTTCCTCCACACACTATTAGGAATTACTCGAGGTCAGGCATGCGTGGTTAATCCTTTGAGGATTAACGTGTATGGCCGCCTTTAAGAAGGGATTTTTCGAAATTCCCCCGCGGGGGTAGAGGGAGAGGATTAAGTATTAACCGGAAGAACGGATTTTACTGTACTATTTTTACTGCGATTTTTTGTTACGTTTAGTGTATTAAATTGATAACATTTCAGACATTGTTATAAATATTTTTATGTATTTCGATTTTAAAAATGTTCGAACCGTTTTAAATTCGAATTTGTTATTGCATATCGGTTCGATTATAGAAGGAAGGATTGTAAACGTTCCAGAAAATTGATCAAATTGAAAATAGTTCGTTTGATTCTCGGCAATTCTCATCATTCTCGGCACACAAAATTATTATTTAATAAAACATCAATATTAATACTAATTTGTTCTCTGATTGTAAAAAAATTTTGATTTTATTGTTTAGTGTGAGTGCTAAAATATCTTCATACACTTTAAAGCGGATATTAAATCGCCTGGGCCACTCCACGTTCCGACGAAATTCGATTAAAACGGGATTTTTACAGCTGAAAAAATATATATTGTCTACATATTTTAATTTTATACGCTACGTATAATTTTCGGTATCTTCGCATTCCTAACGCAAATTTGACGTTTTTGTAATCCGTCGTATTCTTCACTATACGATGACGGGTTGAGGTACGGTACGGCCGCTAGCGTGTACCGTACACCTCCAAATAGCGGACACCCGTAAATTACTTACAAACTTTTCGGTCCCCGCTATTCGGAGATTATACTATACATCATCTGATTGGTTAAAAAAATTAATATTCCTAATTGGCTGGCGTCAGAAAAAAGTAGGTGCGACTACTGTAAATCACGCTATCGCGAGAGCTCCCACGCAACCCGGAAAAGTGTGAAGACCCAACCGAGGTCCGAATCATGTAAATCGCGATATTCCTATGATTAAATAATAACGATAGATTAATTATGAGAGGGAGAGGAAAATCCCATAATTTAAACAACGCGGCACAAAATGTAGACAACGAGTCTCGGATTACTCGAACACGTGTTAAACTAACTGTCAATGTCAGAATGAAAAGTTATAATTCAGAGTCAAGTGGTCATATGCAGGTAGAACTTTGACCCCAGCTCTCATAAACAGTCAATCTAGGGAAACAATTTCTGAAAAGAGGGAAAGATTTAAGAGAGATAAATCATTGCATATGATCGTTCGAGTACCCAGATGACAGAAATCGCGAGTAACGGAGCTAAATTATGAGCGCGAGTCTTGCAATATTGTCAACAATCGACAGAACGGCGTCGAGCAGACACCTGGAATCGGACCTTTCTCGTGACCTGAGGCGGTCTCAGTTTATCCCAAAACAAAAGAGAGACCAATCGGGAAGCGAGAAAGGGGATGAAGGGCCAATCGGAAGTCCGAATAGTGGAAGAGAAAAACTATAAAAATCCGAAATCCGAGGTCAGGGGGGCTCTCCTCCGACTCCACGAAAGGTAGTGACTTCTATTGTGGTGTGTCGTCGCAAAGGAACTGTGGACTCCGCCGCTTATATCTTCCGATCGTCCGCCGTGATCAGCAACAGCATCTCGTCCGCCCCGGGGCTACGACCGACGCCGAAGTTCTCACACTCCGCATCTTCGAGGGAAGAAATTAGTGAAGGACTGTCGATTGCCGATGTAAGCATATATGTTAACAAATAAACGGCTTTCTTGTGTAAAACACTTGTCGTCATTTGCCTCCTCCGTCACTGCCCACATACAACCTTCCCTTAGGTCCATCCTGACGCGGGATTAATAGATCCCACCTAAGAGACGGCATCCTTACACAGTTGCCGTGAAGTGGGTTTCAAGCCCCTTTTCTCCCCCCGGATCGGCCATCTTACAAAAGCCGACAATATACGTCATCAGTCTAACGGTCCTTATCTGACCTACTTTTTACGAAATAAACATTAGCGTAAAACTTAGTAAGACGTAGTAATTTATAGTAAAACGGTCTTCTCTAATATTCGTAGTACTTTGTAAAGTTTGAATTTCAATTTAATAAATACTGTTTAGTTCGGAAATATTAAAAATACATAATTAAGTAGGAGAATAACATAAAACTTTATTATTCAGTACAATACAATTTACAAAGTCAAAAGTACGTATATCGTAGCATTACGAAAAAACTAGATGGAAACAAACAAAGTCAACTAATTTAAATAAATTCAGTTCATTTTATAACTGTCGATACGCTTGCCTTCATCAGTTTCCTCCAACAAAATTCGAAAACTTCAATTAATCCTGTAAATATTTTATGCGCCATTACTATTCCAATGATATAACATTATATCAATCCTGAATTTTACATATATTTGTAATTACAGTTACAAATTAAATTAAAAATATATTCGGTATAAACTCTAAGCCGTAATAATCGAAACAAAATTGTTAAATTATACATTTTTCAAATATTTTCTGATCGAGTAATACGCGATACTTTTCTCATATTAGTTTAGTCATATTCTACCAATACTTTCTATATTCACATCTATTTAGTTTCATCTAATTACACTCGAAATGTAAAAAAAAATCTACCAACAAATCAATTTCCTAATAAATGGAGTGCTTGCTAATTGAACTAAAAATTTTATATAATTATTTTATTAATTCAGTCTGATTTTTTTGGTAATTTACACAGTTTTCGTGTAATACACACGTGTTTCAGCAAGGGAGAAAAATCCATAAGTGATACTGACTTGTTAACGAAACATTACGTTAAGTAATGAAAAATAATCGTTATTTATTAGTATCTGGCTTAAATATGTAATACGAAGCTACTGTTTATTTATTAATTTCTTACTAATTTATTTTTTAATTTAATGTTTCGCGTATTGAGGCGGTGGAGAAACCACTAAAGAATGGTTGACTCCATCGTGAGACGTTTTCTGGTGTGCGAAATAAATTTTATGGCCTTTTTAAACATATAAATCTTTATTTGAGATTTGGATATTAATTAAAATATATAAATCATTGAAATGTTTGTGTAAATAGTCTAAAACATATTGTTAATCAATTTTTAAAACATTTATATTCTGACGAAATCAAATAAAAATTTTGAATCAATTTTTAGTACGATTAACGTCAATTCTATTCTTTTAAACCACAGCCTGACTTAAATATATTCATTAGAAATAACAGCCAAGCTTTCCATTTTGCCACATTAATCGAATCCGGATGTTCATCGGCTAATTCTTCACTCTCTTTGAATTCACTACCTCTTGGTTGTTTCTCATCCTCTAGTTTCGTACGTGCCAATTCTATCTTTTCTTTGCAATATCTTTTTTTGTCTTCCTCGGCCATTTTTATATATTTTTCCTTGTCTTCTTTCTTTAAACAGTTCCATTTTTTTCGTACTTCTTTGGCCATTTCAGACGTTTTAAATCGAGGATTTTCCTTTCTTACGTCGGCGCGAATGTCTTTATAATAATAAATGAAAGAGGAGAGACTTTTCTTAGGAAGATGTAACTTAGACTGACGTTTTAAGTATTTTGATGGACTAATCATANAAATATTACTCTATTGTTTGCTCCGAATCTAATTCTTGCCTACAAATATAAGGTTGTGTTTACATACTTATATAATTTTATAATTAGTGGATATTTCAACAAATACAGCGAGGACTCGCGTAACTTTGTCCAGATAATATACAGGCGCATTTGTAATCGTTTACTATTGCTTCTGTTGAAGTTTCTTTGTAAATAGTAAAGATCGAATCGCTAAATTGTAAATTCCCTAAACTGTAGGGGGGGAGTAAATGCCGGGGGATTGAAATATCACCCAATACGGAGTTAAAATTTCGTTTACATCACTTAACCCCTTTTTGTCCACTTTTTTAAAAAAGTTTTTAATTAAACATAAAAATACTTAAAACTGAAAAAAAACGAAAGAAATGCGTTAATTTTGGTTAAAAAGCTTCATCATTAAATTTCCTTTGTCTCGCCTTTCTGTGAAATTTAACACCGATGAGTCATTGCTTACACATCTGGATGACCTTGAAAACAGCTAGAGTTGGATTTCCCGGGACATTCTCATAGACGTCTCAGGAGAACAAGGATTTAAAGTAGGGTGACTAGTAACTANATCTTTTTTTGTCTTCCTCGGCCATTTTTATATATTTTTCCTTGTCTTCTTTCTTTAAACAGTTCCATTTTTTTCGTACTTCTTTGGCCATTTCAGACGTTTTAAATCGAGGATTTTCCTTTCTTACGTCGGCGCGAATGTCTTTATAATAATAAATGAAAGAGGAGAGACTTTTCTTAGGAAGATGTAACTTAGACTGACGTTTTAAGTATTTTGATGGACTAATCATAGAAACCGAAAGAGACCGCTTCTCACTCCAATATCTCTCTCTATCCATCTTTGATTTATTTGCATAATTTTCTTTAATTTCTCGCCCTAGAGTTTTCCATTCTTGTCCGAGGATTTTTGCGGCTTCTGTCGTTTTTACTCCTCTTTCCGCTTTAAGTTTAGGAAGATTTTCGTGGTAAAAGTAAAGAAAGGAAGACACGGGCTTCTTCGGAAATTTAATTTGTGTCCTGATGTTTATTGTATAAGCCCTTCTTCTTCTTGACACACGAGAATGACAATTTTGGTTCCGATTTTGATGGAAACGATTTTTTCTTCCAGATTTTATTTTTTTTCTTGTCATTTCTATTTGATTTTATGTCCCGTGGATTTTCGTTTCGTTTCATATTTCTGATCTCTACGATTTAAAATTTAACAGAAATTCTATTAACGAAAACAAAGAAACGAACTGGATTCTTCCTAAATAATTATCACGCGTGTATTGTTGAGAATAATTGTGACGTTCTAGCAGAAAATATGAACTTATTCTATAATTGAAATATATTTACGTTAGCTTATAAAAATTTTATATTTTAATAGTTGAAAAATATTAATTAATTATAAAATATTCAATTACAGATGCATTCTTTGGTGTATAATGACACGATACTTACTCATAAAGATAAATATTTTATGTAAAACGCCAATAAATAATATTTATATAAAATTAAATGTTGAAGATTATCAAAGCCTTTCGGGGACCACCATGGAAGGTTATATCTGTTCTCACCTCACCACAAGACTAGAAATTATAATCGTAAAAGTGATTGAGATATACACTCATAAGCACTATGAGTTTATATTTGAATCACTTTTACGATTAAAATTTGTGGAATTTTTTACTCGATCTCAGGAAGGGGTAAGTGCTCTATTTTACCCCCTGTTAGGATGCCCATTCTCTAAAATATCTAAAGTCTGGAGCAAAAGAAATTCTGTAATGTTCGTTCTCTCATATCAATTCTCTTTCAATCAATGGAAAGATTTTCGAATCAATTTTTAGCAATAACAACTATGAAGAGGATGGAGATGAGAAATTCTCTTTGAGCACGGAATAGTTCCTATCCCTATAAACAAATTTTATTGTTACTAATAAAAAAGTAAAATATTTACGATTCCTTTTTAACATTAAAAAATCATTTTTCGTATTTCATTTGTTCAAAGAAAAGGGAGGAAAAAGGTCTACACCCTGACCCGTATACAAGCGATCGACGACCCTGCTTATTAGTATAGTGACACGTATAAAAACATGAATAAATCTCAATTTCTATAGATTTAGCTTTATTTGTATTTATAACATTATGTTGTATGGAAAACAACGCCATATTTCATTGCTAGATAAAGACAAAAGATTACATTTCAGCTAAAGAATAAAGTTTATTTTAATATAATTTTAATAAATATAAAAATTTTCCTTACAACAAATCCTTAAAACGACGTAATACCTATAAAAAGTCGAGCAACAAGTTCGTAACACTAAAAGTTCAACTGTTCTGACGATAGTTTTTCTTCCGGCGATGGAGGAGTGAAGACGTCGACTCCGGGCTGCACAACACTATTTGAACCGAGGTCTTCTATCTGCAAGATAGACTTTAGCTATTTTGATGGCACGGGAAAGTGAAGACAAGTCCTCCGAATATCTGACAAGTTCTCGTGGGAGAATGTTTGGATGACAAGAATCCTGGAGAGGAGCAGTGCGAACCAAAGGCAAAGAACTACGAACCAAGAACGTCACATCCTTTTCTTGCGCGGTTTTCATAAGTTTTTTCTGGGTCCCAGATCGAACATTCCGATAGGATCTGCCCCCGCTCTCTAATTTGTCCCCCTCCTCGTTACGAATTGTAACGAGATCGGTGCCCAGATCGCGGGGTGAGTCAACTCCGACTGACAATTTGATTCTTATCGAAGACGTTCGATCTAAGTACTCAAATTCACCCATTGTTTTAACCTGAGTAGTTCGACTTTAATAGAAATTTTTACAGATATGTCCTTATATGGACATAAAATATTCATTTTTCGTTTGACGGTTTCTTTTTTACAATATTATAAGATTAATAATTACAAATTTTTTTTTTCATACGAAATTAAAACATTTTCTGTGCACGAATTTCGACCCACTTCCGGAGACTCACAATAGGTGTGCCACTGCTTCAATTCTTTGAAATTATCCACTGTGCGAAGAAAAATCGGCGACTGTTGCGAAAACGGAACTTGCATTCATTAAGAAGTATTCCTATTCTAATCTGAATTGTAAATTTCCAACGCAAAAATGATTGTTTCAATTCCTCGAATATTATAATTAAATCTCTATTTATTTATCATATTTATAATAATTTTAATCTTTTCGACGAACTTTTAATGTTCGATAGAGAAATTAGTTTATTAAAATATTGTACTGTTCTGTTGACTGCCGTAACACAAAACGTGTGAAAATAGAGGAAACGGAACTCAAATTATTCTAATTCATTAAGATTCAGACGGGATATTAATGTATATACGTTCGTAATATATTAACTATAACGGGGAATAAGAGATTTATAGTACGCTATTTATTCATTTTCATTTTGCATTAACAATTCCATTGGAAAATTAACAATGAAAACATGCGATTCCTCCGAAGGAAACCGATTCATTCTTATTGAAACCACCGCCGCTAATAGTGGTATTTTGCAAAGTTAAAAAGTGCTTAAATCTAGAAAGATCGTAGTCTAAACTGACTTAAACAATCGCCGCAAACGAAGCAAAACTCGAAAAAGCACTCGCAATAAATAATCGCACGATAGATCCTCTGCGACGAGAAGATAATGTTATCGTTGCCTACCGACCGAATTTCGTGTCAAAAATTGGGATCCTTAATACGTGAAAGGGCGATGAACCGATTTGGATGAAATTTAACGTATTTAAATTAATATTCGCGATGAGTACTTTTGTAGGGTTGCCGACGTTAAGGTTAGTACAGTTTATCCCGCGTCAGAATGAGCCTAAGGGAAACCGCGTATGTGGGCGGTGGCGAAGGAGGCAAATGAAGAACAAGTGTTTTACAAGAGAAAACCCGTTTATTTGTTCGAATTCACGCTTACATCGATATTGGACAATTCCAAAATCTCGGCGTTCCTACGAAACGGTGAGAGTTTGGGTGATCGGTCGTAGCCCGGGCGGACGAGAAGGATCGCTGGACGACGCAGATGTTCGATGTTAAGCTGCGGCGTCCTAGGTGATCGGCGGTAGCGCAATAGATAAAGCACAAATGTAGGCTTAATCCAGAGGAGACTCTTCTTCCACCTCCAAGTTCCGATTTTTATAGTTTTCCCCCCACTATTCGCATTTCGGATTGGTCCCTCGTCCCATTCCTCGCTTCCCGATTTGTTCTCGTTTGTCTCCAGGTGCGAAGACGAAACCTTTTCGGGTCGCGGGAAAGGTCCGATTCGAGGCGTCCATCCGATACCTCTTTGTCCACTCTGCTCGATAACTGATTATAAAACAATAACACCCGCACTCATAATTCGGGCCGTTGTTTACCATTTTTTTGACGTCTAAGAATTTAACGATCATTTCCGTCTTTCATCTATCAAAAATTCCCTCTTTTTTTGTTCGAGAAGGTTTATCTCGACCAACATTTTATAGACACGCGAGTCAAAGATCTACCTGTTTATGAGCGCTCGTGTTAGAGTTTGTCTTCCGCTAAGACCTTGACAGATAGTTTGACACATACTCGAACAGTTCCGAGTCTCGTTGTTTACATCTCGTGTCGTGCAAGAATGTCACGGTTTACTCGAGTTTGAACCTCATCTGTGAACACACACTTTGGAGATCTTCAATTTTGAATAAATTGATTCGTTGGATCGTTTTGGATTAATTCGGCATTTACACCCAGAGATAATAGGGGCATCGAGCGAGCAAACTATCTACAAGGATTCCGCATATGTTTAGTAGTTGTTTCGAGAGCCGACTGCCTCTTATGTGTCCTTTTGGCGGTTTTATTTTAAAATGTTGAATTATTATAAAATATTAAACCGTTCTTAAATTTTAACATATTATTGATCAATCGGCTAACACCCGATCGACGTAATGCAGACTATTACCCGTTACGTTTTGCGCCCACTTGTGATGTATAATAGATTAAATCTCCAGAGGGATTCGACTTAATGAAGGTTTTACACGTTAACATTTTTAATGTTTTTTTTTTTATATTAAACTAATCTTAACCCTCAAAATTAAGTGTTTTGTCGTTCGATAATACCGTAAGAATATAAAATGTTTTTAATAATAAAATATCACAACACTATAATATGATGAAGACGCTATTCATTAACCATTTTGGCTTCGAGCGTAAGTTTCAGTTTTCATCTCTTAAACATTTGCTGTTACGAATATCGGTTTTAAAAAAATACATACCGTAAATAACAAAACTTTACAGCAAAATTTTCTTTATAACTGTAAAACACCGAACAAAGAAACACGATGCGCAACTTCAACTACGTGGCAGGTAGTCTGTCCACCCACGTTTAAATCAGAAACGACAACAAAAATCTAAATACACTATCGATGGCATTCGTGTACAGTATCACCCGGGCACGTTGTTTTGCATTACACTTCAAAAATATATTATCTTTGAAAAAAGAAAAACAATTACCACAAAAATTACCGAATATGCGAGAATCGAGTGATTTTCTACTTTCTTCGTTACTTTGTATCTGGTTTGCAAAGGAGAAACAACTCTTTCCGGATAACCGAGAATGGTTTCTCGAGCTTTACTCCACGAATGAGGACCTCGAAGTCTGTATTGATAAGGAAGACTCGGACCGGTCATCAATGCCCAAAATAACTTTGGGTCGGTGAAAAACATCTTCACGAAGTTGGGTTTCGCTCCGATTAACGAAGCTAATTCGTCCAAGTAATCGATGTAATCCACTTGGATGGTGTGACGTTTTGATTCGTAATAACGCTTTCCGATTGCTTCCAAGTGTTTCTTGATGTCTTTTCTCATCTCTTCTTCGCTGGGAAAAGGAACCTTCTTCACTAGAACTTGAACAAACCATCTAATTTGCATTTCACCGATGGGAAAGCCGCCTCCGAAAGGTTGTATCAAAGCCATGATACCTAAGGTGGGATGTTTCAGATGCGGAGGATATACAAACTTGTATAATTCCACTCGATTATCCGTGGTGTCTACTATCTTCTTATCCAAGAAAGGAAACTTAATTTGGTATCCGGTGGCCAGAATGACGTGGTCTACTTCGGTGATTTCGGAGTCTCCTTTAAAAAGTACTCCGTTTTCTTCGAAACGTTCGATATCCCCTTTGACCGTGACCGTACCACTCAAAATTCTGTTTGGTAATGCGTCGTTAACCATGGGATGTTGCTGAAAGAATCTGTGTTTGGGCTTTAACTGGTAAGTTTCGTGATCGAAAGCCTTATTCAAATATCTTTCCATATACCAGCTCGATATGTTGAGAGGAACCAAATTGAATAATATATTTATAAATCGAGTAGTGAAGATTTCGTCACCTGGTCTTCCGTTCTGTCCTACTCTACGCATTACCCAACAACCGCTTCGTGTACTGAGATATACCTAAAAATAAATAATGGTAAATTATAAATCATTGAAAAATTTAAAATATAAATTATTTTTTAACAATTTTCTAACAATTAACAAAGTGAAAGATATGTTGATTTATTTATCGCGTGTTAGTTTTTTTGCGTTAAAAATAAATTGTATTTTGTTGAACATACACAATAAACCTGTGTAAGCCGGAATCGTATGGTAAAACTGAGTCGCGCTTTAGCTTTAATTAATTTTAATTCAGTAAATTCTCGATTTAACGGAATAATTGGGGAAGGAAATGTCCACTATTGCCGAGAGTTTGATTATAATGTACATTGAGTAATTTATACTCTTTGACTTATTAAAACATGTAAGGAATATAATCGTAAATAAGATGTATACTATATGTTGTATTCGTATTTAATTAATGTTCTAGCAATTATGATACCGATGAGGATTGTCGAATCGAAATGCATTTATCACAATAAAAACATTGAAGAGAAGTAAATTAATTTTTACTCGATTGCTCTTTAGTGTCTAATTTTAAAATAGTTTTATCTCGGACGAACAGTGGGAAAAAGTTTGTATTTTAACCCGTTGATTCCTTATCCAAGTACGGAAATTCACCCCGCTACGATCGGAACTTGCCCGCGACTTCCCTCTCCACTCGCATTTAAGACCCTCCTATGCTTTAACGCCATCCAGTGGCCCAGCGCGCGGGTCCTACCGACTCGACGATTAGAGGGTTTAACATTCGTACGTCGTCTCACACAAACAATACAGAGAGACTAAAATACGACGTATTTCTGTTACGTGTCTCGAATTTGTACGTAAACAAAATGAAAAATAATTATATTATAATCGCAAAAGTCTGTTGCGCAAGTTTGACTTTAATCGATCGCTTTCTGCTGTGTCTTAGAGGTCGGCTCGATAGCATCCCGTTTCACGTGCGACGTAGATTCGAAAGAGGACTTTGGAAAACTCGTCAATCGAATATTACATTTAGTTTTTTTCTATAGTTGATTGACAAATTAGCGTTTAAGAAGTTACTTAATGCGCAAAATCGGCTTAATTGTTTGTTTTCCTGTCGTGGGTTCGGACCGCGATAACATTCGTATGTTTCTTCGCCTGTACAGTAGATAATACATCAGTAGTATCGATTGGATACAGTTTGGCACGTATTGTCTCTATATAAAATCTATGGCAAATTTATTGATACACTCTGGCATATAATTTATAAGTATAAATTGCAGAATTTTTATTTCTATTCACTTTTTTAGGTTTGAAACGTTCTAAATTTAAATGTAATTCAAATTTTATTATCGTGAAAAACGACCGCTCAAGATTTTTGCAGTTTTGAATTCCAGCGACCTCGAAACGTCAAAAATGAAAAAAATTGGGGTTAAGAAAACCCCAATTTTTTGCATTTTTGACGTATGTAATAATAATTAATATAAAAAGTTTTAAAAATAAAATTTCGTAACAAATGTCGCTTAACGCAGTTTTAAGTTTCTGCTGGGAAAGTTACGCAACTCGTCGCCGAATAATTTTTTTACATCGGCATTTTGTCTGTGTACAGAAATCAAATTATTTCATTTATAAGATTGTTTTTCCATTGATTTTTCTCGTTAAATAAAAGTTTTCCTTAAAAACGCTTCTTAAAATTGTATTTTTTTAAACATTAATTCTAATATTAGAATATTTTGCTTGTTTTAAAAAATTCTTCGCAAGTTTCTAAGAATTGTCAGACTGGATTTATACAAATGTTATGCAATGCGAGTGTCGTAATTTCTAGGAAAGAACGAGTTTTAATTTACAAAAAAGTAATTTTTTTTAAATAAATAAATGAATTATTTTAGCGATATTGGTATACAGTATATCACTAAAATTTATGATATGTAATTTATGTGTAAGTATTGAATAGCGCGGACATTGCAATTTTAAAAAGTCAATTCCAAAAGGTTATGAAAATAATATAAAATGAAAAAACTCGAAATTTTCTCCAGAATTTCGAGTTTTAATTACTTAAAAATATTTTGAAATAATTGAAATTTTCTTTATTAAAAAATATAACATTTAAAGCTTTTATTATACAGCGTGGGTGGAAAGTAACTAGGCATTGAGGAATCATTAATTTCTAATCTAACACACCCTTTCTTCTTGGCTCTCCCTTTAACTGGCACCCAGGGCACATGCCTTGTTTGTCCCCTAGTTGCAACCTGATCTATGTACTGAATCATTAGCATCATCATATGTTAACAAAAGGTTAAATAAGTTTGTGATACTTATTCCAAGAGATTGAAAATATTTTAAATGTTACAATAACCAGTAAGATTGG
>NW_019384798.1:1539827-1545084 GCF_000671375.1 Centruroides sculpturatus | reverse complement strand
TTTTTTTTTTTTTGCTTGTACGTTACACGATGCATTCGTGTTCATGTACACCACTGATGTCATATAGAACTATTTTATACGGGTAGCTACACTACAACCGCATTTTTCATTGCTTGTTCTGTGGCAAATCTGAACTTTCGTCTTATAAATTGAAATACCTAAATAAGGGGTGGCCGAAATTTTTTTTCGCCCCGGGCTGCTAACACTCACGGTACGCCACTGCGCATGTGAACTCGTCTATCAAAAAATTGGCGCATGGTATGCAAAAGGTTGGCCACCCCTGATCTAGTATCAAAAACATTCGATTCGGCACCACACACAGTCCTCAGAAAAACACCATACAAAAGGGCCAGTGCTGCCAGCTAAAACACACACACCAACAAAAAAAATATTGGAGTAGCCCAAGATATAGTCAAAGATTGCAGCGCTACAGCACTAGCGAAAATTTAAATTTGCCGACTGGAATGGTTTCGGTTAACCGATGTTTCGGATAAACGACGCTCTACTGTATTACGGGTCATAATGAGCTTCTTTCAACACGCGCATGTCTTTATATGTAAAAACGCCTATAAATCAGGTAAAATGAAAAATGACATACATTATAGTAAATAAATAACTTATAAAAGTTTTAATTTTTACTTTTTGAGCGACAGAACTGGTCTCCACAGCGGCGTCGCCTGCAGAATTTCCCGCTCCTACCACTACGACTCTTTTTCCTTCGAATTCATTCGGTGTTTTATAACTGTGAGTGTGAGTGATGCTTCCTCTAAACTTTTCCTGTCCGGGGAAAGTAGGGATATTTGGAAACACGTGATGGCCGGTGCATACCATAACCGCATCGACAGTCTCTTCTCGCTCCTCTGTACTCTTCAAGTTTACTGTTGTAATTGTCCATTTGCCGGTCGAATCGTAGTCGTCGGCCGGAACGATCCTCTCCACTCGATGGTGGAACTTGACGTGCGGCATTAAATCGAATTTCTCCGCGTACAGGCAAATATTCTCGAACATCATGGAGTTATGCATGTAATTTGGATACTCTTTTGGAGGTGGAAAATCACTGATTGCAGTCATTTCTTTGCTGGTGTTGATGATAGTGGATTTTGTAACCGAAGCCAAACCCTCTTCGTCGCCGTCTCTGTATCTCCACAGACCGCCTATATTGTCGGTTTTCTCGTAGCAAACTACGTCTAAACCTTCTTCTTTACAGCCTTTAATGGCTCCTAAGCCACAAGCACCCGCACCTACAACGGCTACACGCATGTTTAATCCCGCGTGATTCTCCTGTAGTTGTTAGTATTAATGGGGATATACTGGTCTTCGACAGGTTTTATGTCGTGTTTTAAGCTTACATTCGGTTTTTTTATCAGAATATGATAAGGCGAATACAGATCGTATCACGTGTGTTATCTGGTTGAATCGGGGCTCTGGAAGTTTTAAACCAGAGCAGAAAATATAAACATGGACGAGTATACATCCCTACCAATGCACTTTTAATATTTATTATCTAACAGAAAAGCGGTGATTATCAGAAAAGTTTGGATTGATTAAAAGTAGAATAAATAAAATAATTTATTACGAATGTTGCTACAAATTCTGTTTCAAATATCGACAGGGCTTCGTATCATTATTTTCTACCGAAACTTTGAGAAAGAAATAAACGATAAAACCAGAGCGAGAAACTAAATAGGAAATTTCAAAGGACGTTTTCGACTTTTATCGTCTAGAACAGGGGCCTTCAACCTTTTACACTTTCGGGAACCCTTCGAGCTCAGGGTTTTCTCGAAGGAACCTCGTGTTTAAGTAGCGGATAAAATAGTTTATCAAAGCTTTTTTCTACTCAAATTTGCAAAATTATTCTCGTATCTTTATTTAATCTTAATACAAACATCTTAATAAAACAACGAATAGTCAGGTAGCGAATGGGGTTTTATTTTATTTATTTTCTAGAATACATTTTATGAATAATTAACAAAAGGAACAATATTTTATATTATAACAAATTAATGAAAAGAAAATTCTTTTAATGACTCGACTGCGGTTATTTTTTATCGCAAAGCATTTTTACATCGGGAATAATTGTCGAAATCCGCAACCTAACGTCATCTTCGGCATTTAATCAGTTTCTGTGTTTTGTTTTTGTGGCTGCATACAAAGAGAAAGACTTTTTACATATATAGGTCGATACAAATGACATTAAATGTTTCGCGGCTCTTTTGGCAATTTCAGGATATTCGTTCCTAATGTCGATCCAAAAATGCATAATATCAATTCGATTAAATTTTAGTTTCAATCGAGTGTCGGTCGACGTATCAATTTGTCCTTCTCTTTCTTTCATATGGAGTTCGGAGGTGTGGCAGTCTCGAAAAGGATTTTCAATTCGAGATAATTTTTCTTTTTGAACAAGAAAGCATTGGCAAAAGTTTTTTTGCAGATCTTATAAATGTTGGACCAAATTATTTTTTACATTTTTATCGAGATTAGCGTTACCGTCTACTAAAATATTGTGCAAATTAGGAAAGCATTCAAACTACCCAAAATTTCAATTTTAAAAGAGTAGCGTCGATTTTACTTTGTACCCTGAAAATATTGATATTTGTTCCTCGGAGCCACGCGTTGAGCTCGTTTAAATAGGTAAAAATATCTGCTAGATATACCATTTTCTGAATCCAAACTGCATCATTTAATTTTTGTTATAATTGAGGCGCAGGTTCGGATAAGAAAATTCTTATTTAATCTTTTAATTGGCAAAACCTTGCTAACACTTTTCCACGAGTTAACCAACGGACGTCTGCGCGCGACAGTAGTGTTTTATATAAACTTCCCATATTTTCACGCAATAAATTGAAAACTCTCGAATTTGATGGTCTTGATTTGATAAAATTTATAATTTTAACGCAATCATTAAGTACGTCTTTTAGCTCTTCTGGCATTTTCGTCACTGCCAAAGCCCGTCGACGAAGACGACAATTAGTACCAATGAGTACTTCTCGTCTGAAAATTTTTTTGTTTCACGCGTGCGACTACGCCGTTCAATTTACCGAGCATTGCCTCGGCTCCATCGGCACGTGCTTGATGACATAAATCCCCATATATATCTTGCTTTTTGAAATATGAATTTATCAAATTAAAAATTTCTTACGCAGTTGTTCCAGTTGGCAAACTTTTACAAATTAGCGTATCTTCTCGAGTAGCCATTCCGCGGATATATCTCGCGATAACGAGCGAGATGGCTAATCCAGCTATATCTGTAGTTTCGTCGAGTTGAATAGTAAATCCGTGTTCGGAAGCTGGCGAATGTCTTACGAGCTCATTTTCACAAAAATAGACGTATCTTTAACACGCCTTTAAACTGTAGTATCCGAAAGGGGGATACGATCGACTAATTTAGCGCGTTCTTCCCCAATCGTGGTAGTAACTACATCTTTTACGCGTGGCTCAATTAATTTTTCAGCCATCGTATAAGCTTCGCCCTGTTGAGCATTACCATAACTGACACGATACGATACTTCCAAAGCATTATCACGATCGTTTTTAACAAAGTTCATAAAGGACTTTTTTGTCTTTTTTTCTATTCTTCGACTCATTCCATTTTCTTTTAAAATACTCAACATTTTTATTTTGTAAAGTTGGTTGATTTGTTTCCGAATGTCTTTTCGATTTTGCGGGATTTAAACCGCTATTGCGCGTCACACGTTCGCACTCGACGCGTAACCTTTTTGGTTCATTTTTATCACCCATCCGTGTAAAACCAAATTTTATGTATTCTTCATTATACTTCCGCTTTTTACAAACGGGTAACTCCGAATTACCAGACAACTTTTTGGTAATAACATCTGGTTCGTTATCAACAGTAGTAGCGAAACTAGTTCCGCAATCCGTGCAATGGAGCTTACCAGTTTTCAACCACATATCCATTATTGCTACGGTAGTCTAATTAAATTGTAAATAAATAATAAGAGTTATCAATTATGATATAAAAACAAAATAAATACTCGCTTGTACGCTTGTACGTGATTGTATTTAACAGACTGGATGAGATTAACAGAACTAATATGCGACGTCGCGCGTCTCGATCGGTGTATTTGAAGCGCGTGACTTTTACCGAATTTCAAGATTTTATTTTATCCATAAANGTCTGTATTGATAAGGAAGACTCGGACCGGTCATCAATGCCCAAAATAACTTTGGGTCGGTGAAAAACATCTTCACGAAGTTGGGTTTCGCTCCGATTAACGAAGCTAATTCGTCCAAGTAATCGATGTAATCCACTTGGATGGTGTGATGTTTTGCATCGTAGTAACGCTTTCCGATTGCTTCCAACTGTTTCTTGATGTCTTTTCTCATTTCTTCTTCGCTGGGAAAAAGAACCTTCTTCACTAGAACTTGAACAAACCATCTAATTTGCATTTCATTGATGGGAAAGTCGCCTCCTACAGACTCTATCAAACCCATGAAGCCTAAAGTGGGATGTTTCAGATGCGGAGGATATACGAACTTGTATAATTCTACTCGATTATCCGTGGTGTCTACTATCTTCTTATCCAAGAAAGGAAACTTAATTTGGTATCCGGTGGCCAGAATGACGTGGTCTACTTCGGTGACTTCGGAGTCTCCTTTGAAAAGTACTCCGTTTTCTTCGAAACGTTCGATATCCCCTTTGACCGTGACCGTACCACTCAAAATTCTGTTTGGTAATGCGTCGCTAACCATGGGATGTTGCTGAAAGAATCTGTGTTTGGGCTTTAACTGGTAAGTTTCGTGATCGAAAGCCTTATTCAAATATCTTTCCATATACCAGCTCGATATGTTGAGAGGAACCAAATTGAATAATATATTTAGAAATCGAGTAGTGAAGATTTCGTCGAATGGTCTTCCGTTGTCTCCCACTCTGTGCATTACCCAACAACCTCTTCGTGTACTGAGGTATACCTAGAAATAAATAAAGGTAAATTATAAATTATTGGTGAGTTTTAAATATAAATTATTTTATAAACATTTGTTAGAAAATTTCGAGAGAGACGTGAACTACAAAGCGAAAGATATTTTTCATTTAATCAGTGTTTATTATTAATTTCTCGGTGTCTAAACCAAACTACTTGTTAATATAGAGGAGAAGGTGATATTATGGAACACTGCGGGTATTATGGAACCACCCCATTTCGAACTGATAATAAAGGCGAACTGTAGCGGAATGTGGCTAAACTGAACTAGGCAGACATCCGTAGCAAGGGGAAAACCCGTTTTACTTCAGTTAAAC
>NW_019384798.1:1481500-1533025 GCF_000671375.1 Centruroides sculpturatus | reverse complement strand
GGGCATGGTTAAAACTCAAGACAGCGTAAGCACAATTATTCCAGATATTACAGGTTCCGACAAGTAAAGAATTTTTATAGTCCTGCCACAAATAAGCTATATATTGATTATTGACCATTTGTGACATGCTATAACGAGCAAAAATTTAAAAAAAACTAATAGGTAGGTTTAAAATTAATAAATACAAATGTATTCTGACAGTGAATGAGTTAATTATGCTTTCTATTTGCAAAATTCCTCAACCTTAACACAAAATAAGAAAAAAAGTGAATTTTTAAGAAATTTGCGGGATTTCCCGGGATAAGAAAAATTTCCCGGGATATTTCTCGGGTTAAAAAAACAACCGGGATCTCGGAATCCCGTTTGAGAAACCCTATACAAACATCATCGCACCGTACGAGCAGATACTGGACGTGCTGAAACAAGCTCATTTCCTGACTAATGGTCTGTGATGTGGTTATACAGTTTTGCATGGCCAACCTCACAATATGTCTGTCCTCTCGGGCGTTAGTCATGGGAGGGCATTGAGATCCTGCATGCCATTCAGTAAGACCCTCAGCAACCCATCGATTCCATATTCGCATGACAGTGGTTGGATTTCGACCAGTGAGAGTGGCAATATCATGGAACAATAATCCACACTCTTGATAGGCAACGATCTTGCCTCTATCAAATTCCTACACTTGCTGGTAAGCATTTCTTCTTCTTATTCGAGGCATAACACAATATTCTATTGAAACCCCAACCTTACAAAGCAATTTTCGAATGAGAAATCCACTGCACAACTTTTCTTTTATGCAGTGCTTCAGATGTCGTTTGTCCCTCCTGCATTGTCTAAATGCCCTGAAATACTAATCATTCGCATATCCCAACCTCTTCTTCCTTTCATATGGTCCTGGTGTTGCAATTTTAATGGCCAGCAGTGTAGAATATGTATATTTATGTACAATGTATAAGTTGGAAGGACTTTATATTATTTCTAGAATCCAGAATCAGTAAATAAAACCACTTAATAAATTTTTAAAGTTGTTTAATGCCTGGATGATAATTTTCTCATTTCTTGCTTAACAATATTTTATATTATAACAAATTAATGAAAAGAAAATTCTTTTAATGACTCGACTGCGGTTATTTTTTATCGCAAAGCATTTTTACATCGGGAATAATTGTCGAAATCCGCAACCTAACGTCATCTTCGGCATTTAATCAGTTTCTGTGTTTTGTTTTTGTGGCTGCATACAAAGAGAAAGACTTTTTACATATATAGGTCGATACAAATGACATTAAATGTTTCGCGGCTCTTTTGGCAATTTCAGGATATTCGTTCCTAATGTCGATCCAAAAATGCATAATATCAATTCGATTAAATTTTAGTTTCAATCGAGTGTCGGTCGACGTATCAATTTGTCCTTCTCTTTCTTTCATATGGAGTTCGGAGGTGTGGCAGTCTCGAAAAGGATTTTCAATTCGAGATAATTTTTCTTTTTGAACAAGAAAGCATTGGCAAAAGTTTTTTTGCAGATCTTATAAATGTTGGACCAAATTATTTTTTACATTTTTATCGAGATTAGCGTTACCGTCTACTAAAATATTGTGCAAATTAGGAAAGCATTCAAACTACCCAAAATTTCAATTTTAAAAGAGTAGCGTCGATTTTACTTTGTACCCTGAAAATATTGATATTTGTTCCTCGGAGCCACGCGTTGAGCTCGTTTAAATAGGTAAAAATATCTGCTAGATATACCATTTTCTGAATCCAAACTGCATCATTTAATTTTTGTTATAATTGAGGCGCAGGTTCGGATAAGAAAATTCTTATTTAATCTTTTAATTGGCAAAACCTTGCTAACACTTTTCCACGAGTTAACCAACGGACGTCTGCGCGCGACAGTAGTGTTTTATATAAACTTCCCATATTTTCACGCAATAAATTGAAAACTCTCGAATTTGATGGTCTTGATTTGATAAAATTTATAATTTTAACGCAATCATTAAGTACGTCTTTTAGCTCTTCTGGCATTTTCGTCACTGCCAAAGCCCGTCGACGAAGACGACAATTAGTACCAATGAGTACTTCTCGTCTGAAAATTTTTTTGTTTCACGCGTGCGACTACGCCGTTCAATTTACCGAGCATTGCCTCGGCTCCATCGGCACGTGCTTGATGACATAAATCCCCATATATATCTTGCTTTTTGAAATATGAATTTATCAAATTAAAAATTTCTTACGCAGTTGTTCCAGTTGGCAAACTTTTACAAATTAGCGTATCTTCTCGAGTAGCCATTCCGCGGATATATCTCGCCATAACGAGCGAGATGGCTAATCCAGCTATATCTGTAGTTTCGTCGAGTTGAATAGTAAATCCGTGTTCGGAAGCTGGCGAATGTCTTACGAGCTCATTTTCACAAAAATAGACGTATCTTTAACACGCCTTTAAACTGTAGTATCCGAAAGGGGGATACGATCGACTAATTTAGCGCGTTCTTCCCCAATCGTGGTAGTAACTACATCTTTTACGCGTGGCTCAATTAATTTTTCAGCCATCGTATAAGCTTCGCCCTGTTGAGCATTACCATAACTGACACGATACGATACTTCCAAAGCATTATCACGATCGTTTTTAACAAAGTTCATAAAGGACTTTTTTGTCTTTTTTTCTATTCTTCGACTCATTCCATTTTCTTTTAAAATACTCAACATTTTTATTTTGTAAAGTTGGTTGATTTGTTTCCGAATGTCTTTTCGATTTTGCGGGATTTAAACCGCTATTGCGCGTCACACGTTCGCACTCGACGCGTAACCTTTTTGGTTCATTTTTATCACCCATCCGTGTAAAACCAAATTTTATGTATTCTTCATTATACTTCCGCTTTTTACAAACGGGTAACTCCGAATTACCAGACAACTTTTTGGTAATAACATCTGGTTCGTTATCAACAGTAGTAGCGAAACTAGTTCCGCAATCCGTGCAATGGAGCTTACCAGTTTTCAACCACATATCCATTATTGCTACGGTAGTCTAATTAAATTGTAAATAAATAATAAGAGTTATCAATTATGATATAAAAACAAAATAAATACTCGCTTGTACGCTTGTACGTGATTGTATTTAACAGACTGGATGAGATTAACAGAACTAATATGCGACGTCGCGCGTCTCGATCGGTGTATTTGAAGCGCGTGACTTTTACCGAATTTCAAGATTTTATTTTATCCATAAAGTATTTATTTATATTTATTTTTAAAAATCATCTGCCACTTTATATCCAATTTATATTAATATTGTAATTTTTATCTAAATATTATATTAATCTAATATTTTAATAAGACAGTCCATTACCCCGTTCCTACCTGAAAAATTCCTTGTATAAATGATTTCCATTTTTAGTGTGTTTTGGCCGAGCAAATAGTGATCACTCGCGGAACCCCGTCAACGTTCCAGGGAACCCTAGGTTCCGCGGAACCCAGGTTGAAGACCTCTGGTCTAGAAGGTTCGAGAGCCCCCGTTTATTCAAAGATGTTCGCAGTATCCGAAGTTAAAGTGTTTTTTTAATTAGCCCCGTTTAAATTAAATCAAAACACGCTTCTCAGATCAGATCGGTTTTACTTTTCTGACGAGTTGTATAACATCTTTATGTAGCTTATTAAACAGAAAGACTAACCACAGCGGGAAGAAGTGTGGCTACGCTGCGGCACTACTACACATCATTGTTCACGTCGTCATTAATTACATTTTTTATGTCTAAGAGTGACTGGTCAGTAGAGTCCGGACACGAATACGAATATTGCGATTCACTACGTAATTTGGGATAAATCAAAAAATTCTGCATAAAATTTACTTAAAGAATTAAGACTCGGTTGGGAAAATTGTTTTTCGTAATATTTAAAATCATTACCACGAAAAAGTGATAAAAATACTGCAGATTTTATGCCCGAAAGTCTGTCAATATAAATACAGTATAATTAAAAGAAAATTATAATTAAATATAGCTCTGTAAAGAAACGTACGTAAATATTACACTGAATATTCTTTACTTTTTAAATGGTAAAACAATGCACTTAGTCAAATAGCTCCCTTCCAGTGGCTAATGGATGGAATCGTTGGTGCGTAACAGCCACCAGCTAAATTACGTCGGATTGGTGCTCTGTAAAGTCCATGCGCCAATGCCTATAATCTTCTTTACAGATATTTTGGCCGTGGAAGCTGTCATCTATTCGACAATACGGCGCTTCCGTTGGGAATATGAGTGTACAGTACGGATTTATATTGGAATATACAACAGAAATCTTATCGTTGTTTTTCACGTGTATAGAAATTTCTAACAAGATATGTGTGGTGATTTCTAGTAACCGTGAACGAATCAAAAGGCGAGATAAGATTAACGAAAACATTTATTAGTTTACATACAGTACATTCGACTTGAATCTGACACAAAAGGCACCCGCTATCGTGAACAATTGACGAAATAAAGTATACATTTGTCAGATAAACAAAGACTCGGTTTGTAAACAATTTACCTTTCGTATATACAACCGACAAGGTTATCTTTCAAATTATAAACAGACTCGATCCCGAGGGGTCTTTCGACGGTCGGACGTACAAAAAATGAACAGACAGCGCCTAACTCAAGCCTAATTCGGTTTACAATGACGAATATGATTAATTTTAACAATACATAATAAGGTTATAATAAAATATTAATTTTAAGTAATTCAAAGCGCGTTACAATATGAAAATAATCGCGCAATATGCATTTATATTTTAGAAAATACGAGGGAAGCCGCGCTTCCCCACCTTCCATGGACGGCACGCTACTGACGAACAACCATCTATACCGACATCTTCAAATGGCATTGAAGTTACTACGATTCGGAATAACCTTTCAATGTAGCTGGCCGTCCCGTAGATAACTTTCTCATAAAAACAACAGATGTCTCTGACAACTGTTTTTTAGAATATATCTTGACATTTCCTGCTGTGAAGTGTTTTTGTAGAAACTCAAAATATTTCGTGTAGAATATCTCTTTTGGCAATACTACGCAACTGTGTGGTGCCGAGACTAAATAACGTCGTACCAGGTTTGCCGATAGAAACAAAACTCTAAGAGCACTACTTTTCGCCACGGCAATCTTTATTATCTAAGCTCTATAAACACAACGTCAGGACACCAATGTTTCTTAAGAAATCGCCATTTTTATTCCTTAGTTCCACGGCATAGATTCCATGTTTTGTACTTCTTTTTTTCTTTTAATACTCTTTCCGCACCGTGGGCATTAAGAGGCCCTCTTAATGCCCACGGGGCGTTAATTATGAGTTCGGCCAGGCCCACAATGGGGCGGCCGGGTGGTGAGGGACTGGGCGCGACATATCCAAACGGACCACCCCTCGAAAAGTTTCTGGGGATTCCTCGACCCATCCGGACCGATCCTGGGTCCCCCAGAGCGGTAGGCTGCCACCTTGACCGCTCGGCCATCCGGCCGCATATTTAGGATTTAATTATTTCAGTCGAAGCGGTAGGCTGCCACCTTGACCGCTCGGCCATCCGGCCTCCGTGTTCTGTATAGTGATGTGCCGGATATCCGTATCCGTATCCGCGGATATCCGAGGGAAAAAAAAGATTTGTATCCGTTACTTTTTAGCGGATCTTTAACGGATCTTTTATCTTAACGAATTTCATTACTTATATGAAATTTTGAAGATAGGTAGCAATAAAATACTAATAACTTCAATTCAAATCACTTTTTATTTCTTAAAATCACATATTTGGCACATTCACATTGCAAAAATGTTATCACGCAAAATTCATTTACTATCGTCAAATATTTCCATATTATACTACTAAACTTTTTTACTAACGCAAAGCGTCAACTATCGGTCCTAGGTCACACGCACCGGCCGCCGACTGAGTACAAAAGTTGAGATCCGTATCCGCGGATCTAGACACTAATGATCCGTATCTGTATTCGTATCGGCGGATATACATTTTTAACGATCCGGCACATCACTAGTTCTGTACTGTACCCAGTGGCGTAGCGTGGGTGTCAGCCGCCCGGGGCAAAGGAAAATTTCGCCGTCCCCTTATTTACGTATCTCAATTTAAAAGACTAAAATTCAGTTTCGTCACAGAATAAGTAACGAAAAATTCCGTGCTAGTGTTGCCACCTTTTTAAAATCGCCGACCCGGACGGCGGGTGAGGTTTGTTCGAACAGAAGTTCCTGACGCAGGCCTATGTCATTTTGCAATGCGAAGAATAATATGCAGTGCGTGCCTTTTCTAAATCAGTTACAGCTAGGGACTAGAGAGACTCGGGTAGGAGTGACGTAAGTAACCTAGATGACTTAGCTGTATTGGATATTGGAGATGCGTATGAATACGAATGAATCGTACAAGCAAATATTAAAAAAAAATAATAATAATAATAGTAAAAAGGTCGACAGGTTGCAAACAACATCGCCAGATAAAATTAATAGTCCACGCGGACGATGAGTCGACTCCCGGACTGTCCGGATGGTAACACTATTCCGTGCTCATTGCAATCGGTCCGTATCGTAGGGGCGACGAAAATATGAAATGAAATGGTTCAAATTTTTACAAGATCTTATTATTATTTATTGCGAAATTTTTCCGCCCCCACTACGCTACGCCAGTGACTGTACCTGCAGTACATTGATTGCTCCTTCGAGTTCGAGCCTCGGAATTCCTCACGTAATTCCAAATAGAGTATTTTTTCATTCACAGGCTATTCTGACATTTATTTCGAGGCTTTAAGTGGTTGTCGGAGTAATCGATACAAATTCCGGCACGTATCGCTATAGTTTTCCTTACTTTTAGTGTCGTTAAATACGATAATGACCTTTATCCTTTCCCAGTTATCAGAGAGGACGAACATCGATCTTCGTTTTCTTTACGAAGTAATCCTTACGGCAAAAGTTTTCTCTTTGCTAGAGTAAGCGCGGTAGTCGAAGCATTTTATTTTTCACTTCCGTGCAGTGCGATAATTTACCTTTATCTGAGACGAATTCGGCGAGAACGCGTGACATCATCATTCCCACCCGTTTGCTGGCGTAGGTGCGGTCGTAGTTAACTAAGGTCTACTTAACGTCACCGCTTCTTCTGGCTTCCTATTATACACTTGAAAAAAGACGTAATGGTCCAAGTAGCCATCCAGTCGGTGAGACCCGAACCCGCGTCCATTTCGGCCACTGGCGAGAAATACAAAGGTTATTCGTCGCGGGTGGACTGTACTTACTTCAATATAACTACTGTATAATTAAAATAAGTAAATTATTACAAAAAATCATTGCTTATCTCAACTCGAACTTATAACAGTTAAGAATAGATTCTTTAGTGCCCACTAAAGAAAAACAATGTACAAATGTTGTTCCTTAAAACGAATTTTTCTTTTAGCTTCTCTTAATAATCTTTATTAATCAAGTAACGAGCATTATCTGTAGTAAAACGCGTTGTTTTCTNGTAAGTGTAGGTGGAAGGATAGTGAAGATAGGCAATACAGAAATTGTAAGAATTTTTAAATATTTATTGTCGGGAAATGTCTGTGTTCTTAAATAGTGATAATTGTACCGAAAATGTTTTTATTTGTTGATTGTTGTTAATTATAGAAAGTGTCGTTGAAAGGCCTGCTGAAGAGGGACGAGCAAGTCCGAAACACATGTTTAAAGTGTATGTGTTCAGGTGAACTAAATAAAGAACATTATTTTTGAACTGTAAGACTAAATATCTGCATCCATAATCCCAGTATAATAAGTCCTGTTAATATATAGATTGTATTTGTAATACAAAATAAATTTTAAATAGAGTTATAAAAAAGGACAAAAAGGCATATTAATTAAAAATTACAAATGTTGTTTCTTAAAACGAATTTTTTTTAGCTTCTCTTAATAATCTTTATAAATCAAGTAACGAGCATTATCTGTAGTAAAACGCGTTGTTTTGTGACATTTTATAACAACTTCGAATAGCAATTATCCTATTATTAAATTATCCTATATGCTATTTATGTACAGAAAGGAAAATTTCACTAGTTTCTAAACGCTATGTATTGCATCATCATTGTCTACAATAGATATTTATTCCCTTACTAGAATCATTTCTGTCAACACTGTCTTATATCATTATACGGTATAATATCTTAATTGATTTAAAAGTAATTATATTTAAAGTTGTCGCTGTTGCGTAGAGTAAAAAATGAAACGTGAAATAATAGTGATATTTGACCGTGTACAAAATACAATTTAGTGTTTCCAGATTTCACGAAGTTGGCAAATTAAACGAGTGTGACTATTCTTATTGTATTGTATTTATCGTAAAACTTTCATAAAATCTTAAGCCGATCCGACTGGTTTTTGCAAACGTTTCAAATTTATTACTCTTAAAAATACGTTATTGGACCGATTAAATTTGCCCGGCCAACCCGTAGACCGGGAACGTAGCCGCGGCTGGTGGGCGATCTAAGGGTTTATTCGATATAATAATATATCAACGGGTTTATTTACTCGGCTTCGAAAATATTGAACGATCTTCGGCGTATGTCGAAATCCAAATAAGAGAGAAATTCGACGTTAGCGTATAACATTGTTAATACGGTACATTACATAAAGGCGAGACCGTTAAAATCTCGAATTTTTAAACAACCGCGATGGAAAGCGAATCGGATGGCTTTCTCGAGGAAAGGTGCTTTCGCGTATGCTACAACTAAAAAGTAATTACTTATTTTCTTCGAACAAGAAAATACGTACTTCGAGCAGTATCTTAGGAGTGATATATGATACGCTAAACGAAGCTATTTAACAGATATTTTAAATTATTTAAACAACTGTCAATACGACTATGCGGAGTGCGAATGAAAACACTTTAACGTCGATAGAGCAAGATCATTTTCGGAAAAAAGAGTAAAAGAAAATAATCTGAGCTTATTTCCATCTGCGCGCGAGAACAGCACCGATTGTGTTTCCTCGATATCGGAACATTTATCAATATTGGACACCAACGTAACAAAATATTATCCTTCTCCGGACACGAATAAATATGATTAGGTTAGCAATACATTTTCAACAGAATTACTTAATAATCTTGGATATAATGTGCCAGAGGAAGAGCAGCTTATATCTTTGTCATCTGACCGCGCTTTGAAAATCAAACACGTCGAAACAAATCTTGATGAATTTTGATATATGTCCAACGAGAACATCCGCAAATATCAAGAAAAGCCATAAAAATTTTAATGTTTTTCAACTTCATATTTATGTGAAGTAGTGTCTTCAACATTAACCAACATAAAAAGTAAAAAAAGAGAAAGGTTAACAAATTTAGGAGAAAAAATGAAGGTGGCCTTATCTGGTATACGTCCCAATATAGAAGAAATATGTAAAATATATCAGCACAAGTTTCACATTAAATGAGTTACTCGAGGAAAACTATTTTTGTGTGTAAATATTTTATTAATTATAATTCTTTCGATAAATATTAAAAAATATAGAATTGAAATTGTAACTGTCTAATTTTAACNCGGTACATTACATAAAGGCGAGACCGTTAAAATCTCGAATTTTTAAACAACCGCGATGGAAAGCGAATCGGATGGCTTTCTCGAGGAAAGGTGCTTTCGCGTATGCTACAACTAAAAAGTAATTACTTATTTTCTTCGAACAAGAAAATACGTACTTCGAGCAGTATCTTAGGAGTGATATATGATACGCTAAACGAAGCTATTTAACAGATATTTTAAATTATTTAAACAACTGTCAATACGACTATGCGGGGTGCGAATGAAAACAACTTAAACGTCGACAGAAACTATCAGCTATCCATAAGATCCTTTTTGGAGAAAAGAGTAAAAGAAAATAATCTTAGCTTGTTTCCGTCTGCCCGCAACAACAGCACCGATTGTGTTTCCTCGATACCAGAACATTTCAGCGGCGTGCCGTGACATTCGATAGTAGGGAAGCTGTGTTTCTGTAAGAAGCCGACTTCCGGGGGCCATCAGTTAATTGCGCCTCAGTGATTATCTAGGACAGGCGTGAACGACATACGGCCCGCGAGCCAGATCCGACCCGTTTAATGAATTTATGCGGCCCGCGATCAATTTTTCAAAATAGCTCGACGAAAAATTCTGACGCCTAAAATAAAAAGGTCAACAACTCGCCGCGCGTTTACAGTTAACACTCCGTTACAAATCTCCCAAGTACAGCGTAGAGTGTTGATAAAGCGTGATAATGTGAGAAATGTATCTGTAATCGCTTTTTTTTAACTCTTTCCGCCCTGTGGGCACTAAGAGGGCCTCTTTTTGCAAGCCCATTATGGGGTAGCTGGGTGGTGAGAGACAGAGCCCGACATACCCGAACGGACCACTCCCGAAAATTCCTGGGGATTTCTCGATCCGTTCGGATTCGTAGGCTGCCACCTTAACCGCTCGGCCATCCGGCCGCTATCTGTAATCTCTATCTACAATTCAGTCTCTATTGGGTGACACCGCGATGAGATCTCGCACCGCCTCAAAATCTTCCTGGGACAACCTCCGGTTCGGCCCGTAGAAAAAGTTTTCTTTCCAATTCGGCCCTTGGACAAAAACTGTTGGCCACCCCTGGTCTAGGGTCCGTTCGTATTCGTTTGTTCGATAAGCCAGTAAAAACCCAAGACTTCTCTAAAGGTATTTTTAATATCACACTTACGTTTTGAATGGCTAGCCGAAATGTTTAAATAAACTCGTCAGTAAAAAGTTATTGTAATAGAGTTTGTGGATCATTAGACCGGATTTCTGGGAAATGCAACTTTAAAGCATAGATGTCTGTTTCACTACTCGAATCGTCTTTAAGCTTCAGATTTAAATCTTTACAACGTTTCATTAATTCGTCATTGAAGTAATTAAATAAGTCATTGCTGAAAAAGCCAAATACGTCGGCAAATGTTTTTAACTCTGTATTTGACTTTGGGGTCAATTAAAACTTCATCACTGCGTTCGTATTGAATTTGTGTCGGTTTTTTTCTCGGACGAATTGTGTATGTTGGTGGGAAATCTGTTTCTACGTTGAGTTCGTCAGCCTCATCGCTTAGCTTCTTCTAACACTCTTTCAAAGTGTTCATCCGTGCGATATTCCGTGAACTTATCAATCGACTTATTTAACAAATGTACGCAGATTCGAGTATCTATTGGGGGACTTTGCATCGTTTTGCTCGGAGCATTAATTTCGTTTGAAATATCGAACTAAATTACACCGTGTAAATAAATGTATAATTTTGAACGTTCAAAGCGAGCGAATGAGCTTTGTGTACAATCCCATTTCGACGAATTATCAGATGTTTCCATCGAAGCATCGAATATTTTTTCCAGGTGATACCGTAGTGGTTCGACTGCATCGATTCTGCTAGATCATCGCGTGGCACTTAAAGCTTTTAATTTGAAATCTGGTAAATGTTTGCCAATTATCGACCACCTTTTTATATACGATGAAAAGAAAACGCAAATTTCTTGAATTATATTTAAAAAATTCACAGTTTCGTGCGTAATATTTGCTGCGTCATCGACTACGAGCCGAGCGTGGAACGTAAAATGCGCGATTATTGATTTCCAAAATTTGTTTTTGCAATCCACTGTGTTTTCCACGCGTGTTAGAACCATTATCGTAAGTTTTGAATGTTGAGATTTAATTGCGAAAATAAATCCAAAAGAGAATTTAATAGACCGTCAACCCGTGGAGTGGGTGATCGGACAGAAACCAACGAGCAACATTTTTAGTTTCATTGTTTAAAAGAACACGTCCGAGTACGACCGTAATTTGTTCCGCGTGACTCGCATCTGGTGCGCAATCTGTTATAATGGAGAAATATTTTGATTCTCTGACTTTGTCCAGTATATAATTTTTTATGGATGTACCGAGTAAATCGATGATTTCATTCTGAATTCGATCTCCTAAACAGTGAGTCCTACGACTCGAATCAGATTTCGAGGATCGAATTCTGTGAATATGTTCCCGCGTGACTGAATCGAAGGATGCTATCGTTTCGATTGCTTTTAGAAAATTACCACTCTCGTATAATTTTTTGACCAGCCCCGAAAAGCCAGACACTGACCAGATAAAAACTCGATAAAGGTTATGATTCTAATACATCGCGCCATTGTTATTTTCTAATTCTAATAGTCTCGGTGGCACTTGATTTACAGTAGTTTTATTTTTTTAACATATTTAATTGTACCGACCATTTCACATTTTAACTGCGGGAAACGTTGGTTTCGTGTTTAGATTACATAAGATGATAGCGTAAACGTCTGTTTATCTTAATGTCCGATAGAAAACAATAAAAGTATATCTGTTTATCATATTTTTGCATCGAGGTTAATAGTTCATCGAGATATATCGATCGAAAGAATAGAGGAAATTCCATAATCTTGTGTCGAGAGTGAAGTACGGCAGATAATAATTGTCGAACTGATTATGAAGAAAATTTTGCAAGTTGAAATAATCGCAGTTAGTTGTAGGTAGGCTAACAGCTTTATAACGAAAGGAGTACTACCAATACCATACTGCAATTTTTATACATTTAATACGCCCGAAATCTTTCTCGTGCCGTACACCTTCCACTTTCGTAAATTCCCGTCACTTTTTTAAATCGACACGCAGTAAACCGTTGTTAATGCGGGATACTCCTTTCGCAAAATGGTGTTGGATTAACAAAAGGAGCCGGACTATCGAGACTGTAGTGGGTTACAGACAACGAATGACGTCTTTCGTCTTTCGATGCTGATTCTTTCTTGGAGGCGGGCGGACAAATAATACTGCCCATTCATACGCGATACAGTATGCAGAAATGACTAATAAAGAAAGAACGGGATATGTGATGCGAGTAGAACTTACACGGCAAAGAAAGAGCAAAGGCGATCACTTTGGTTATGACGAATAATTGAGAGACCGGATTATTAAGTGCCAGATATACGGCGTAGGTATTAGAACCTTGACATACTAGACTAAATATATAGTATGTTTCTAGATACCGTACTGTACATACAATTCATGAATGCAAAAAAAGGAGGGCTGTGGAGTCGCGTAAAAATCTACCGACTCCGACTCCGACTTAGACTTTTCTTTACCATCCGACTTCGACTCCGACCAGGGGCGGACTTGTTACGGAAATTCTGACGTCATCACGTGACCTCAGATTAAAAGATTCAATAAATAGAGTTGTAATAAAGATAGAACGTAGAAACTTTTTATTTCAAAGCTAAAAGACTCCTCTAAGTAATATATAAATATGTATTCGATAACTTTTACTTTTCCTGCCGTTATATATAACAGAGGGAAAGTGTAGCGCTTGGTCAAAAAATGACCCCTTTCAAATTTTTAAATTTTGGAGTCGGCACACCTTGAAATTTCGAGATACGCAAAAGATTCGAAGTTTTTTTCTATATGTGCGGACTGTGTATTTGAAACATGATTTTTTTTCACTCTGTTTGAAGCCTAATAATTTCTGTGATCAGAGTGGTTGGAATCGGATTCACGTGGTTTAACACAGGAGTTAATTATTAAGCGTCAAAGTGGTTGAACTAACATCTTAGGCGGCGGCCGGATGCTCGAGCGGTCAAGGTGGCAGACTACCGCTCTGGGAGACTCGGCTCGAATCCGAACGGTTCGGAAAATCCCCAGGAATTTTTCGGAGGGTGGTCCCGTCTCTCACCATCCGGCAGCCCCATTGTGGGCCTGGCCGAACCCATAATGGGCTTGAACTTAGGCGAGGACATCTTAACGGGTTTTACTGTACTATTATAAAACAACAAAAAGTTTACTTTGAGGATAGAGACGAATTTTATTTTATTTTTTAAATTTTGAACGCTAATAACGAGTAAAATATTCATTAAGAGATATGACACACGACCCCTTTTATGTCTTCACCCTGCCGACCTTTAATTAAGAACCAAAATTTAATAGTGTTAATGCCCCTTTATACGCGAGCCGCAGTGCCACATTTCGTTTCTTAAACTGTACCCATTCTGAGATACAGTAATACCCCGACTTACGCGAATTCGACTTACGCGGTTACCGCTCGGTCCCACCTATCGCGTAAGTTCGGGGTATTACTGTATCTCCCCTGAATTTTTATTGACTTTTTTAGGGGTTCGAGAGGTTTCCAAACGTGTAGATTCGCAAAGAAATCCTGGAGGGTCAAATTTGACACGATTCCAATACTTTTCCGTTTTATATACATAACAAGTTGGGAAGTAAAAAGGAATCGGAGTCGGCGGATTTCTTGACGACTCTGGCTAAAATACCAAAACTCCACGACTCCGACTCCGACTCCGCAGCCCTGAAAAAAAAAAAAAGCTTTTATAACAATATCTCAGAACTGAAATATTTTATTCAATAATTGATTCAATACTCTATTTTTACTTATAAAATTGGAGAAAAACAACTAAAGTAAAATGATTTCCGTATTTCTTAAACGGGCGTCTGGAGCCAGCCAGGTTTCCTGTAAAAGTACATCTGCGGTTCACCAACGTTCTGTTGCTATAAGTAATTCCATTTTGGATCTTAACCCACGAGGATTAAGATCCAAAATGTTCCATTAAACGACGCAAAGATGAGAAGGATCTGAATTCGTGTTAGGCATGTAGATAGTTATTTGTTGGTGGGCGCCGACGTAGCTTTACGACCTCTGTGGAGGTGAGAGAATAAAAATCTTTGTTTGAAGCTGCTCTCGTGGTGCTGGGGACGGGACGGCAGTCCACGTCGGACGTTGGAACCGTCTATGTCAGAAACGGTCGGCTCTGGTGTCGGCTGAGGTCTTGAGCTCCATTTCTTTTTAATCTTAGGGGTGGGTGACGACTGGCAGGCTTTCTGGACAGGATGCGGCGTTTGGGCGCCGGAGGCGCAGGCACGATCACTTTTGAATCGGAAGGGTGGTCAGTTGCGCTGGAGGTTGGGATTGGCCTGGCGAATCTGAGGTCCAGGTTCTTGCGCTATTGGCGAATGTCCGCTCGTAGGGCCGCGACTGCTGTCTCTAGGAGCGAGACACGGTCGATGAAGGTTGTGAGGTCTGTAGAATGATCCATCTTTGCTGGAGTTGGAGCTAGCAATGGGCTAGCCATCGGTTGCGGGTCCTCCGAGGAAGCCCTGATCCGGGAGGCTGAGGCCACTCGAGCATACATTTTTGAAGGGTGTTGTACTGAACGTTTTGACTGTGTAAGAACACTACTGAAGTGTACTGACTTTTAGTAGACGTGCCTCCTTCACGTAGGCCGAGCGGTTGGCGGAGTCAGCCCGATTGTCCCCCATATCATACACACACCGGTCCCGCGGAAGTGCAGTCTTCCATGGCGTGATCGTCACCACAGCGGAGGCACCCGCGGCGGCCTAATAAGATGCCGGCGAATGGCCAAAAGAGAGGCAGCGGATACATAACCGCGGTTGGGGAATAAATTCGTCGCAACGGAACCGTTGTAAGTATATTGTTACGTAGTCTACGTGTTGGGTTCCGGCTACCGAATAGACGATAGACAAAATTGACGATTGGGCTCGGGATGACCGAGCCCCCGTCTTTTTGAGTGAAGCGGCGGACCTCTATAACCGGGAGGGTGCTGAGCCGTCAGATGTTCGGACACTTCATGCGCGGTGATGAACGTGTCCACCCCTCGGAAAGGTACACCGTCTAGGCGCAGTCGGGTGCTAGCCGGCCACGGACGTTTTGGCCTTTGAGAGAAGGTATGCGTGGGCCTCTTCGGCGAACTGGTACTCCCTCGTTTTTAAGATTAAAAATCCCCACGTCACGTCCAGTAATCGGTCCGGGGAATCCTCCAAGCGATAAAGTGGGGAATCTCCACCCGACCGGTTGACTCGATCATTGTGCACACAGATAGCAGAAGTGCCATCCAAACATTGCAGCAGAACTCGATAGAGCTGGAAATAAAGCAATTATTCGCAGAACACGAATTGAACATAAAAATTAGATAGGTTAAAGCCCACATCGGAATCGAGGGCAATGAAAGGGCGGATACCCTAGCCAAGGACGCCATCGGATTGGAAGAGATATCCTACAACGAGGTTTCACAGTCACATATTAAGAAACTACTGAGGCAAGATACCATCACAGAATGGCAGGAACAATGGAGCTATTCAGAGAAAGGCAGATATACCTGATATACCTGATAAGGCAGATATAAGTGTTACCGAACTATTGTAACTCAAAGGAACACCTTAAAAGAATAGGTAAAGAGCAGGACATTTCCTGTGAATGTGGCAACGGCGATCATACGCTGGAACACGTAATAAAAGACTGCCTGAAATACGATAAGGAAAGAGCGCAGCTTAGGCTGCTCGCCTACGACTTATACGGCACGTTTTTGGTTTTGTACCAAATAATCAGGAATGATGATCTTCTACAAAAGTTAAGACTCTTCACGCGGAATCATTGTAAAGCTGGGAGCGAGTTGCTTCCAGCTGCTCGCTCCCTGCTTCTATCCTGAAGAAACGACCAGGGTCGTTTCTTCAGGATAGAAGGTTTACTCTGTAGTGTACAAAGTTCAATTTTAGTTTTGTTTGTTATTTCGTTATTATGTACCAAAAGAGATTAAGACAATAAAGATAACGTTTCCCCCGTGGTGCTAGTGCCGAGCAGGGGTGATTCTGATCTCCGAAAGGGGAAATGATGATCATTTAATGAAAAAAATAACCGGTGCGGGAACTGAAAGTGCCGACGAAGAGTGCGTATAACGCCGCTGGTGGAAGTCGAGATAGGGGTGACTGTCCCTCAACAAAGATCATATAAAGGTGTTGCGAGGGGAAACCCAGCTTACTATGCTGCGAGGCCAAGCTAAGCAAAATAGTCCATGAAAGAAAACCGACGGAATGGAAAAAATCAGACGGCGAAAGGTCGTCGACGCCAGCAGGAAAAAATGGCGACGAACTCCGTTAGAACGTAGCACTAAGCAAGACATCGGAAGAAGTCTCGCACGCACTCGAAACCTCTCGAGGAACTAAACTGAGCCCACTTTCAAACGTATTCCTAATTCTACTTGCACAAATACAGCAACTGCAATCGCGATTCGTCAAAACTCGATCCTCAAGTTTACGCGCCGGAGATCCAAGATGACGTCGGTTTGAAAATCCGAATATTTCTTCGACATTCAACGGCGCCTCCAAGTTAATAATTTTCTTGAGGAATTCTTACCTATTTATCGATGTACAGTTATTACTAATGGCTCGATTAACACGCGTTAAAAATCACGATAAGTACGCACGCATAGGCACGTTGTAATGCCTGAAATAAGTATTAAGCGTGTAAAAACCGCCAGTAATATACACTAAAATTTGAAATGCATACATACTTTTTTCTGCGAGCAAATACTACTAACATTTATTATTTCACACTTTTTGGGCGAGAGGGGATAAACAGTTAAATTGGTGCGGGATGCGAGTACACACATAAGTCGTGAGATCTAAGGTAGGAGTTTACAACAGGAAAACTTAGCATTAAGAGTTTATACCGAATGATTGAAAAGTCTCATTTCCCAATGAAAACTGCAAAACGAATCTTACAATTTCGCGGTGCTTGTTGAGAAAAATTAGACGATAACACCGAAATAGCTTCAAGTTTTCGGGGGTGTTTTGCACTCTTTCCGCCCTGTGGACACTAATAGGGTTTTTTAGCAAGCGCATTATTTTCAGCTTTTACAAATTTCTGTCTTACGAAGATTTTGCTTCTTGTAAGTTTCACTGTAGTGCTTTTCCTTCACTATTAGGCAATGAAAGAATTCTAGTTGGTTTATTTTAAATATTTTATTAAAAATCTATTATTATATTATATTTAGTTTTAAAATTTTAGTAATTATTTGTGCAGTTTCAAAGCGTAAAAATATAAATATATATTTTTTATGTTTTAAAAAATATGACAAAAACCATAAATTTGATTTACGTTTTGCAGAGGGCGCTAAAAATAGAAATGGATGATTTGTCTGGTGTGTGAAATTGACAAGAAATGTGGTTTGTACGTTTTTAACTAAATTTATTTACAATGATTTTTTTACATTAATTAAAGGATATTTACCTAAATATAGCCACGTGTTGATTTGCTGTAATGAATAAACGATTTTTTTTTTCAGCGTGAATGTTACTACACTTTCACAAAATGTTTGCGTGATACAAGGTGTCTTCGTCTCTAAACAGATGCAAACGTCCATTTACCTTATTAAAATCAGTAAGTATGCAGTATTAAGTATAAACATTTAAGTAAATAATTATGTGTTTCTTTCAAGCTGTAATTAAATATTTAATCAACACTTTCCAATCAGTAACGTGCAAGTAAAGATGACATTTCCATTAGCTTTACAGAAAACTAGCTGTACCCGTGTCAAAATATATCTATTATAAATGTATAACACTCCCCGCGGGAGGAAATTTCGAAAAATCCCTTCTTAGTGTACATTCTCTTGACGTACCCTATTAAAATGCAATCGAAAACGCAAAACACCGCATCTAAAATAGTATAATAGAAGCCGAGTTCGTCGCGGTAAGCCTTCGTTTTGTCCCCTCTCTGCAGGGGAAATTATCTATATAATATACGAGTTCGGACGCGTGCGCCGCGTATCTCGTCTACTGCGCCGCGCGGTTACTTATCTCGTATACGTACGCATCTCTCCACCCGCCGACACCAAAAATATAATGCTTACCTAGATGATATCTTTTAATTTAATTTATATGAATGTTTAATGGAATAATATATGGCCTGTGTCCGCTTCGAAGGACCGTTCCAAATATTGGTGAAAGAATTTTTGAAATCGGATGAGTAGTTTCGGAAATTACCTCCTACGTCCAAACTTACAAACTTTACCTCTTTATAATATTAGTATAGATATGGCGTTTGTTTCATTGGCTTTTATAAAATATTTAGAAACTATAATGAATTAATTAGCTTAAACGTTGGTGGTTAAGCTACAATCTTAGGGGTAATACTTGGAAATTAATTTTGAAATGTAATTAAATATCTTAGAAAAAGTCTACGTAAAGATTGACATGGACTAAGGAGAAATCTGCAACCTTTGCTTATATAACGAGTCTAAAATAAAAATTAAATGGAAATCTGAGAAAATAAAAGTAGAAATTGCAGCTTTAATTCTGCTTTGGCCAATTTTGCTTCCAGAATTGTCTATTTGCTAGAAGAATTTAATTAAATTTTAAAATTACTTTCTAATTATTTATGTTACGAAGGAAAGGTCTGATACATTTCTTAAAAATACTTAATAAATACTGGCTAAAGCCGAAGTTTGAGCTAATGACTGTAAAAACAGTTATATGCCAAAATATGTTTAATTGAGACATACGCTTGAATCGTGCCAGTTCGTGAATTTATGGATAAAAACTGGTCGTGGAATTTAAAAATATGAAGAGTTTTAACTATAGAATGATCTGTACAAAAGTAGTCTTACAGTGAATGTATATGACAAATGCTATTTCAATGCAAACTGTTCTAGAACATTTCTCAATGAAATCTGAATCAAAGCAATACTCAATCAGTATTTGAAAATATTCAAGATGATTAGACACAAAAGATATTTAAAAAATACAAAATGGGTCATGTTTTTAAATCAAGACTGAAAGCTAGTAGTAAATAAGAGACTGTTGATGGAAAAAGTGGTTTCTGTATCAAAAGAATATGCCTACAAGCTCTACTGGCATATCCTGTTGTCCATAACACCTGCAATTTTCAGCATAAACATCTCTAAGATCTAACTAACATATATTTTGGTTCTAAGACCTGTCAACCTCTAGGTCCTTCCACATGTGTCTTAAACATCCTTCTTTATACCAAATTCTGTAATTAAAATTCATGTTTAGCTTAATTCTTGTCCATAATCCAGTTTTTAGCTATTTTAGTTCAAAAATTAGATTATAGTTTATTAGTTTTATTAATTTCAGTTTTTCATATATTACAATAATTATGAACAAAATAAATAGTAATGTTCATTGTTGCTTTACTTATTTACTGGAATACCTTTTCTTCTTGTTTCTTCTCTTTCAAAGCTACAATGTTTTTTATTGTTATTGTTTTCTCCTTTGGATAAATCTCACTTCCTGACTATAAAAACAAGAAGAAAACATCAAATCCTATAAATCAATCTACTTGAATCAGTTTTTTTTTTTTTCTATTAGACATCATTTGTTACCAAATTTAAAAGCACACTTGATGCCAATTTTTGCAATAAAATGAGTAAATGACTTGAACAGCTGTCTTTCAGCTTTAAAATTATGTTTGCTTACAAAAAAATTGAATGCTAGTACTTTCAATCATTTTGTGCAATTTGGCTTAAGAAACCCTTGCACTCAATGGTTTCTCATACCACCTCAATCATTTGCCATCTCATACAGAAAGTTTGCCAACTCACTTCTGCATAGCCTTAGCTTAATTCATATTCTTCAAGTGATAAGTTTTAATGTTTTCTATTTCATAAGTCCATTCATTAGATAATCATATATTCTTGGATAATATGAAAATCTTTCATGCCTTAAGATAAAATTGACTTAAAAACTAAGTGATTATGCTATATGTGATTATCAAAGAGCATTTCTTGAAATGAAATACATAAGTATTTTCAAAATAAAATTTACTAAAGTGGAAGTTAGACTTCACTAATTTAGTCTAATCTTACAAGGGGACTAAGAAATGTATTTCATAGATTTGGATCATCCTTTGCTTTGTTAAACTGATGCAATAAAAACTATTCCATCCTACAGGTTCCACTTTTGCATTTTATTCAACAAAATTGTGATTTTAAGTATGCTTTTGAACCTGGGGATATCAGTAGATAATATTCCTATATGTATTATATCAGAAAACTGACAGGGTTTTGAGAAAATTAGCATTAAATCTGAGAGCAAAAGGACCTAAAGAATAAAGAATTAAAATACATTCATGACCTCAAATCACCTCAAATCGAACAAAATGCTGAAATAGAATCTACAATCTAACAGCTTAACAGAGGATACTTTTTAGTGTCCCAGAAGGCTGATCCAAATCTGTAAAATACATTTCTGAGCTTCTTGTTACTATTTAACATGAATGAATTCATGTTGGACACTAAGAGACTTTTTTTTCCCTTTGTGATGGATCCGGATGTCCCATTTTACTAAGCATAAAATGGGACATCCGGATAGTGAGGGATGGGTCAACTTCACTGAAAAATTCCTAAGCTAACTCACATTCAAACCCAGATTCTTAGAACAGCTATTAAGTGCCATGGTGATAAAGACACCAAGTCACAATGCCTTTATCATCTTGATCATTTAGTCATACTCAAATTTTGATTTAAAATGTTCTTGTTCAACATTTGAAGGTTTCTAAAATCTCTCCCATCTTTTTAAAGAAATTATTTCATTTCAGTTATTGAAAGAAAGAAAATCAAAGCAGTTTCTGTACTTCAGTAATGTCTAATATATACTTTAACCTTAATTATATCTTATAGATTAAGAATGGCTTCAGTTCAAAAAGAAAAGCCAAAAAGGAAGTACTTAATTGAATCCAGCTGTCTGTTTACAAACAGAGAATCTGCTGATCCACTTTCCAAATTTTCTATTAACTCATGTGATTTCCTGGAAGAACTTCCGGAAAGGAGTGCCTGTCCACGTTGCTACAAATCCAGACGATATTATTGTTACAACTGTTATGTTCCAGTAGATGAAATTAAAGAAAAGATTCCTTATCTCAAAGTAAATTTGCCGTTTTATTTTCGATTCTTTAAGCTTTTACTTTATATTAATTTAATTTTAATTTAATGTGACTTTCTTAGCTACCAGTCAAAATAGACATCATTAAGCATCCGAGAGAAGTGGACGGTAAGAGTACATCGGCACATGCGGCCATTCTTGCTCCAGACGACGTCAAGGTTTACGTGTATCCTGAATTTCCAGATTATGCAAAAGAAAAGGTTTTATAAGCTTACATTTATGTATTTATTTACTTTATACTTACAAGAGTTTTGAGATTTTTTAGAAGTTTTGATTCTTGACATAATAAAATTGGTTAATAGTTTATACCTTATGGTATAATTCTAAAATCATCTGCTATAAACTATAAAAACTTAAAAACAGTAAAAGAAAGAATTAAAATTTATTTCTCAACAAATATTTTTGAGTTTTAATTGCATTAGCCTTGCAAACTTTGCTCACCAGTGGCCAAGTGGATGTGAATCACTAAACACTAGTAGTTGGTCACAGGTTTGTGCCTGACTAATGGGCTGGCTATGTGAAGTTTCTGGGTTTACTTTACATATCTAACAGCTAATTAGGTACCATTTCCCACAGAGAATTTCTTGTGGACAGTCCTTTCCAAATATTCAGTTCCTGTCCCTTGTCGTCCTGCTGTTCACGGTCCTGGCCAAATCTTTAATGGGAATGATTAAAATGGGTGCTCTTACTGTCCATAGGACCTAAAGAGAAATAAAAGACTATGCGAACTAGTGGTAATGAAAATAATTCAGATTAAAAATAGAGGTGACAACTTCTCTTAAGGAAAGTAACTAAAATTCCACAACAACCCTAAGGACAAGTTAAACAAAAATTTGCACTTTTAAATAAATTACGATTAAATTAACTTGACGTCTGAAGGTTTGTTCTCATCTGTTGTTGATTTGATGGCTGAATGGTAAAGTCGTACTATCGTGATAACCTGGTCCAAATTCTATGGTTTATCACAAGTAGTATATATACAGGAATCATTTCTGGTTTTTTACCTATGTTAAGTTACCACATTGTAGGTTGTTGTCATTACCTTGAGTGTAATTGTGCTAGTCACATAATCTTAATGTAGTGTTACCTCATTTTAGCTAATTAATCAATCAAACTTTTCTACCAAAATGTAGTTTTTGGAACTGAATGTGCTGGATGAGTATCATTGTGAATATTCAAACTGATCATAACAAAACAAGTGAATATTTTTAATGAATGAATGTAAGTAGAATATGTTATTTTAACACTTGCTATAACATCCTAATTGAATAAATTTACAATTTTTAAACATTTTATGTCATTCATTGCATCAGTCCAGATCACAATATTGAGTTCTGATTCAAGAATCTGAACTTCTGTTAACCAACTCACAATTTAACTGAAAATATTTTAGGAAAAATTTAAAATAACTCTGCAAAACATTACTTAGTAAGGTGTAATTTCAATTTTTGTTACAGGTAATTTTAATATTTCCTGGCAAGAATGCTATGCATCTCAGTGACTATTTTGAAGAGAATATGAGTAAGTTTGACCAAGGAAACTTAGAATGTGATAAAAATAAATTATTCCACAACAACTTGCCTCCGAATAGTTGCAGGAAGACAAGCAATACACAAGAAATTACAAATTGCCAAAACATGCAACGAAATCAATTTAACCATAATTTGCCATTTGACAAAGTTGTTTTTATCGACAGGTCAGTTAATACAGGGATAAAATGTTTTAAATTATCATTTTTCAATCCAAATATTGAATTCTGTATTTTTTTCAGCACATGGAAGCAAACAAAACAAATATACAGCAATGAATGTATACGAAGTAAGTAAATAAGTTGTAAAATGTATGCAATGTTTATTGGAATTTATATTAATTTGGATGCTTAATTGGGTTGCAATTTGAAAAAATTGTAGACCTATAAATTTTCATTGTCATCTGTCTGGCTGTCTGTCCTTCCTTAATCTCAAGAACAGAGTTAGATAGATGAAAGTTGAAACCACTTTAGGTGCAGGAGGCACCTAAACTGGTTTCAACTGATTAACTATGTAGAGCTGAGTGTCATTTATCCGAAAGCCAATCAATCGAAACATCGGTTAACCAAAAGCTTTCAAGTCAGACTGTGTCATGCTAAATCGAATGTTTTTGATACTAGATTAACTTCCAAAATATAATTTTTTTGTTTTTATATTTTTTAACATATTTATTTTGTTTGTACAAAATAAAGAAATAATTTTTAATGATACAATAGCCACGATTATTATTTTAAAAAATTTATGTTAGGCTTAACATCGATGAAAATTCGATGCGAAGCAACATGCAATGGAGAAAAGTTTCAACATGGGATAGGTTAATATATTTTTTTGTACATAATCAGTTATCTGAACAACCCCAGTCCCCAATTGATTTGAATAAATGACGCTCTACTGTATGAACTTCCAGTTTGCACTGGAAGTCACATTATTTCAGTTCAAAAATTTCCCCTGAAAGGTGTTGGATAAATGACAAGCACATCTCCATTGTAACAGGAAAAGTATGATGTACAGGGACAAAACACTACTAATTTGAAGTGGAGAGTATTTAATTTAAATTAAATAAATTAAAAGTATGATTAAAAATTGAAGCTCAGCATTGTAATGATATCCAAATATATAATTGCTCATTATCTGTAAAGTCTGTAAAAAAAACAAAAAAATTTGTTTTAAAAATTTAGTTTGAAACAAAAAGCAGATATTATAATTTGCATGTTTCTTGTATTTCTGAAAGGAATTTAAATCTACATACCATATAAATAAGATATAAATTTATTTTTCACCATCTTCTTGACAAGAAATGATAATTCTTTGCCTTTCTTGAAGCGAGGACATCACTAAGAAATGATTAATTTTTTCTTCAACTTTTGTGTTATAAATTTGCAAAGCATAATTGGGAAGTATTGAAACATTATCATAAAGGACGACATCTTTACTATAAAATAAATTAGCTTTTCCATGTATTTAAATGATTTATAGTAAGATACACATACAAGTAAAGAATATCTGCATTTATGTATGTCCAATTTCTTGCTAAGAACAGTGCACTCACACTAATCCAAATTATATTATTGTATTTATTTGAATGTAAGATGCACATTTTTCAGGTTTTATTATCTCTGAAAATAGGGTATTTCTTAGGTTTGAGATAATACATCATAATTAGTGCCCTCCAGTGTCATGTGTCTTATTTCTCTGTCGCTAATTTCTGTGCATCATTTTAATGATTTTGTTAGACATATACTCACAATAACAAAGGTTTAAGAGGTCAACTTAGCTCAATCTCATTAGTATATTACATTAATGATAAAAATTCCAGAAAAAGTTGTACAATAGTCTATCCGATTATTCAAATAGTATTATAATAAATATAGTGGGAAGATATGAGCATTGAATTTAGTGCTGATTCAGAGTAGAGTAACATAGAAAGTGAAGAAGATTCTGACTTGAATACCACAGAATGTGGCAATTTACTTTACTGTGCAATAAATACCAAACAAATGTAGGTAAACAGAATCAGCTCTGTTGACATAAATTTATTTCCAGTCTTCTATTTTTAATAAAAGTCCATGAGTGAGCATGTAGAAATTAAGGTGAGTTTTAGATTCTTGTTGCAATTTGAATCTGTTCTTGATGGCTTTAGCTTTAGAAAGTTTTTTTTTTAAATTTTTTCCTTTTTAATACATTTTGATCTGTTGGCAGTAAGATCTTTTTCCATAAGCCATTTTTGCTTTAGCAAGGCTGACAATGGGAATGGCTGGACAATGCGAGATGGGGCTCAACATATCCTGAACAGCAGACTGCCCATAAAAAGTTTCTGGGGAGTCACTTGCTCAGATTCATTCCAGAATCTTTTGGAGCTGTAGGCTGATGTCTTAACTTTCTCTACCAAAAGGCATATATCAAATGTGAGATACTAATACATTTTAATTTTGGTTCCAATTAGCAATAATGCACTGTATTTCTAAGTAACATACACAGATGCTGACTTACACTGATTTACACTGTACACTGACACAGATGCTGACTTACACTGACTTACACTGATTTACACGGATTTACACTGTATATTATTTGTCATTCTGTTGATAAATTTTAGTTATAAAACCTATTTATTAGTACAAGAAATGAAGGTGAATTTAAAATTTTGAAAATGCTTTTTAATTGAAGTGTTCAATGAATGTGATTTTAGCATTGATAAATTTCATATTTCACTTACAGTACTGTAATTGTTGTTTCATGAGTTTGTATTTTGTAATTTTTACCAAATCTGTAGCAAGTATAGTCCCTTTAGTACAGTAGTGATATATTCATTATAAAACAATTACAACTGCAGAGATTAAATGTGATTACAGTACTTTCTTTGTTTTATGTGATCAATCCTCATATAGTTAATAATTAGTAATAGTTGACATGAGACAACATTCATTTGTCAGTTTCATTTATTAGAGCAGTTTTATTGTATAAATGAAATAATATCATATTCCTGAATATGCTAATAGAATGAATTTTGATTCCTATCAAAATTCATTCTATTAGCTTTCGTTTATCATATGGAATTGTATTATATGATAATCCATCAGTTGTCAAGTGGATAAAACAACTGAACAGTAGTTGGTCATGGATTCATGCTCCCAACAGGCGAATTTACTTGGAGTTTCTGGATTTTTTCAATTGTCACCTAAACAGACCAAATTCCTATAGAAGATTTCCTGAAAGATACTTTTCTTAGCAGATAACCCATATGTTACACTGCTTTATTCCATCAATCCCAATCCAAATGTTTAATATGATAAAGGTGAGATTTCTCCAATATACTGGATGTCTTAAACTACCGTATATTTTTGCAGATAAGACGAGGTATAAATTTTTGTCAAAGTTTTATAGTTTTAGCATATATCTGTCCTATAAGATGACTCCCAAGCTATCAACAGTCTATGAGTTTAGTTTAGATCAGCAATCATCATCTGGATAATAATACTGTATAGCATATATGGAATTATGTCCTATTCATAATTTTTCCAATGAAAAAATTATGAATAGGACATAATTCCATATATGCTATACAGTATCGGGTAATGACCTTGACTATTCACAAAAATGTCGTATGGGCTATTCTATTTTGTGGACTCTCTACTAGTAAATAATTACAGTTTGTCCATTTTTTTACAATTGTTTTAATTTATATAAATTTCAATTTAATTTTTTTTGTATCTGTCCTATAAGATGACCCCAGATTTTGGGGATCTTTTTTCGTGATTCAACTATCATCTTATCTGCGGAAATATACGGTATTTATTTAATGTATAAGCATTTTTACTTTGCCGTTAATCACACTTGCCAAGATATATACTTGTTACAAATATACTAATGAATGACAAAATGTTGTGTTGTAGGAATTCATCTTTTATGTTATTCATTATCCCATTACCTATATTTAATATTTTAAATATAGGTAATGGGAGTGATGCTTCAAACTGTTTTTGGTTACTAGAAAAAGTCATAATTTAGTTTAATTACTTGCTTCTTTCTTCAGTTTTTTTTTTCTGATTTTTGAAAAGATTCTTCAAACAAAATTTCAAGACACAAGGCAGCTTGGGATGATATTCAAATGCAGTTAAAGAGTTGAATCTTATTGATTTTCATTCCTATCAGACAAATATTTTGTAGGAATATCATTACAGTATAGTCCCAATTATTCAATGTGATGTGTACAGAAGGTACCACAGATAATCCGAATGTTATGCAAATTATTAGGTAAACTGGATTTGGATTCATTAGTGCATACTCTATTTGTAAGTTTAAACCACTTATTGATTACCAGATATGACTTTGATGAGATTTCTGAATTGAAATGTATTGTACTACATTCTCTTAACTCTGTTGAGAAGGTTTTCTTTAATAATTCACCTCAAATATTATGGAATTTTAGTTAAACTGGGGTCAGTCAATCAGGACTCTACTATTATTATGAAATGGTGAAATGAGTTTGTTTCAAATGAAATTACAGTATACCAAAAATTTAGTTTTAGAAACATATTATATCAATTATAATTACTTTTTTAATTCACAGTTAGATGGCATAGTAATTAAGATGGCAACCTGCTGCTCTGAGCACCTAGGATTGATTCCAGATGGGTCCGAACATCTCAAAGTTTTTTGGAGGGTGGAATTTCCAGAAGTTTTCTCTCCAGATATGTTGTTCCCATTCCTTTTGCTATCCCAGTCATTCCATTGTGAGCCTAGTCAACTCACAATAGGCATGCTAAAAAGATCCTCTTACTGGTTATAGCCATAGGGCAGAAAGAGTTAATAATGTTTTTTTTAAATAAGTACAAGTATGTTCTGATGTGACATAAATGCTCATTTGGAACATCAAAAGTTTCTCTGAAGAGTTTAAGAATAGTTTTAATTTAGTTTGTTTTTTTTAATGTAAAACCTGTACTTAATATTTTATAAGATTATCTACAAACAATTCTCTCATTCAGTTAATAATGGTGAGTAGTTAGTTTTATACATGTTGCTAAGTTTAACTTGATAACATTTTCAATAGTTTGCATTTGTGTCAGATGGAAGTTTCTAATAAAAAATTTCTTGCTTTTATTTCTTTGTATTACAAGTTTGATGAAATGTGATTGCTAATTTCTTTGTTGTACAGCTTGTTGGAATCATTTTTTGTAATTGTTAATGAAGTCACGCTTATCAACTCAAAAATATACTGTATAAGTGCTTTTGACAAGTTTTAAGCCAAACATGTCTTCAGTACTTAGGATTTTCTAATCTCCACAAAAATTTCTGCTGATTATCCCTTAAATCTTAAAACTCATAAAAATATACTAAAATAGAATGACAAACAAAAACTTTCATTCAGGATGCTTACTCACAATGTTCTCAATATGCAAGTTCAGAAAAAATCAATACCCGATTAGCAGTTTTAACACTGATAATTTTCTCTGTATATAGCAGTGCTTTCGAGTGGCCCAAGATAAAAGTTTGGGTACAAATATATTAAACATTTCTATTAACTTAAAACAGTTAATTATATTAAGGCTTATATCAGTTAACATGAACACAAAATTTCTTAAATTTAATATATATTTAAGTTTACAAGAAGTGATTTTACAATAACTTCTATCTTTTGCATGTTTGAATCCACTTCAGGACATGTTTGCATTTGTCACCTTTTAAATAACTAGTTTAATGGAAATTATCATTTATGCTCTGGAAGATATATAATATTGGACTTGAATAAACTAATAACAAAATAATGCAGTTAGAAAGCAAAACTGGCAAAATTATCCTTTGTTGAAAAAATTATGTAAATAAAGAAACAAGATACAAATTGATGTTTTTTGAAATGATTAATACTGTACTAAATATATTGTTTCAGGTCTTCCCTGCATCATGTTGACTTCTCACAGATCATTATTCTGGAGGCATCAGAGAAACAAACCTCCCAACTATTTATCTACCATCGAAGCCATCTACTACTTCCTAGTAGAACTGCATCGCAAAGTCCATCCCGACGTAGCCTACCGGGGCGAATACGACAACCTCTTATTTTTTTTTAAATACATGTATAATAAAATTCGTACTCTGTACGATCCCAAAAAGCTGAGAGCTTACCAAGACTGAAAGCTGCGATTTCGTATATACAGGTATAATACAGGTGATTCGTACTTTTAGTTAACGATTGTACCGTTCTCGTTTACTCAGATTCAGTTTTTGGTAATAACACAGTTAATGTTTCTGATATTTATTTTTTTACATTAATTAGTTGTAAACTGCATTTTTAATTAGAAGTATGTTTGGAAAATTGTTTTATCGTATTAAAGAATGTTACACAAGTAGCGTGTACTCTTATTATTCAATGTAGTAAGGGTGATGCGATGTGTATAAAATCACTTTAATTCGGATCGGTCGATTTTTCTCACGGCTTTAGAAACACCGAGCTAGATGACTCAAGATTTTATTGTAGTATATTTTTAAACGGGTTAAACATCATATGCATTTTTGGCTATTATGACTCGATAGCCCCAAAATGCATATGATGTATAATCTGTTTAATACGCTACAATAAAGTCTCGAGTCATTAGCTCGGTGTTTCTAAAGCCGTGAGAAAAATCGACCGATCCGGATTAAAGCAATTTTATATAAATCTTATTATTTACTCGGCTCACGATTGTTCTACTGTATAGAAATGAGAAATAAATGTTTTTACACATTGCAGTTACTCTGTTTCTGGGAGTTGAACACGCATTGAATTTGAATCATTGTAATTAACTGCCATTATTGAAATGATTCAGGAAATCTTGGTGGTTTAGACATACAATGCAAACTTTGTTCTCATTTACAACCCATGAGTGATATGTAAATGCAGTGTGGATTTTTGTCATTGTAGATAACAAATTTTTGCCATTGATCACTCCTGGATTTTGGACCATGTTTTCAGTGCTTATCCAAGGGATAAAGACAATTGGCATCTTTATTTTGTCAATTTCACATCACATTTTAAACTCGTTGATTATAAAATCAAAGAGATGATGTCAAATTGATATTAACTTCCAACATGATGGCACTAAAATTGTATCTTTAAATCTGGCAACTTATCTGCCGTTTAAAATTATTACATTTGAGCTAAAGTTCTCATACATATATAAAAATATTAATCTCGGTTCTTTTCCAATTGAAGGAATTTGAGAACGTCATTCGTAATAAAATTCATTGATGTTAGAAACGTTAAATGAAGTGTTTATGTGATAACATCAAATCGTTTACAAAAGAAAGGTGGCCCGTCCACTGACGGAGCATACAAAACGCCGTTAGCCAGCACCAAACACTGATGATTGGCAACTATATATTAGAGCTGGGTAGTTCCGATCGGAACCGTTCCAAGGGGACTATTCTGGACTCGCAACTACTAACGCGTTCTTCATTCTGTACTTTTACGAATATGGTTTTCCACGGAACTGTAAATTCTTTATTTAGATTTGAACTTGAACTAATGAAAATGTTCCACGGGATTTAGGAATAATCAAATTAGTTTAGAGTACAGTATTTTAAATTTACACAGATGATAATTATTTGTTTTATTAGTAACCAACAGATATGCCGACATTGCCCGTCCAAATAGGAAATGGCTAAACGTTAAAATGAAAACCATATTACAAATTTGGTTATTTTTAGCTTAAATTAAATTATTGTGTTTATCGCGAATCGTCGAGGAAATCAATCGGGGGAAGCGTAGTATTCGAATTTCATGAAAATATATATTTTTTCCCAGAACCCGCGAGAAGAGAATAAGTATGAAAAATTTGTTGATGATAAAACTAAGGGTTAAAAAAGGGGGATGAAATCGGGAGAGGTAAAGTGCCCAGTTTTTGGGATGGTCTATATTTTCCTCAGATTCCGAGTTTCAACGTTACGTAACGATACCGAGGAACCGTCTAACTTAATAGTTTAGATGGTTGGAACTGATCCGAGTCCGGATCAGTTCCATCAGATCTAGTTCCAGATCCTGTTCACATTGTGTTGTGCAGGATTTCCAATAGTTCCAGTTCTAGCAGAGGAACTGGATCTGCCGCATCTACTATGTATAATTCCCCAGGTCGTTATTTCTCATCCTCTACTCATTTGAAGCTCAAGCCCTTATGTATAGAAATTGATTCTGTGACATATATTTTGCAAAAACTATTGAAATAAGTAATCAAATTATTATTTTTCTATTAAATTATACGTAAATTTATGTTCATAAACTCATAAATTCAAGTTAAAAAAGAAAATTTAAAAACTAATTTGTTGTTAAAGATATTAACACCAGGAGGTGTTTATACACGATCTCTGCGGTACTAAAACAACGACGGATGACTCGCTTAGAATAACATTTAAATACAAAAATAAATTTAAAAAAAAACTAAAAGTATAATAATTCCCGGAACGAATTATAAATGCATCAGATAAACAAAATATAAATTAAAAGCGAAATTTCGGTGACGTCACGAGAACATTCGAGTGCGGTGCTGCTTCCACGTTCATCTTGTCAAGAAGGCAGCAGAAAGCGTAACGAAATGGGTCTGAAAAGACGTTCTTCTACGAAAAATCCACCGATCTTCAGCCACGAATTCGTCATACAGAATCATGCGGACATCGTGTCGTGCATCGCCATGATATTCGTTATCGGCCTGCTCTTTCAGGTAAGCCGAAATTCCGTAATTCGTGCCGGAGGAGTAACGTGTTCGTTCGAAAATCCATCTCCATAAAGACCAGAATTTCCGAAAAACCCGCGATTTTCCACGTGATTCGCCCGTGCAGCGGTCCAGTAAAGTAAACTTCACTCTGTTTCGTGCCAATTCCTTAATTGTAATTAAGAAAAACGCGTTTAAGGCGTTAAATACGTTTCTGAGGGTAATTAACGTTGCTGTTAGTTTCCGTGCCTAATTGTAATTAATTTCCGTGGAGAAGATGCAGTTAAATATGCTCAAATGCGTAAATAATGGGGATCAATATGGTAAGTTGTTGCAGTTGCATCCATGCAATGACCTAAATACTTGAGTAAATAAATATAACACAGTTTAACTTGTGTATTTTTTCTCACTTCCTCAAAAGTACTAAAACTTTTGATGGTAAATTTGGTGAAAATGATATAAAATTCACAGTTTGATCACTAAAATTGATAAATGTGCCTCTTTCTGTATAGAAAATGTGTTAACATATGTTACTTGCATATGTTTCGTGCTGTGTTGTGCAGGATTTCCTGCAACGCCTGGAAATATTTGCCTTTTGGTAATTTGCCTGATGAATATTTGGTTTCCAGTTGTTGTTTGCAAATATGCAATGTTTAAGCATTCTTTTGTAGTATACTTCGTGCAAAATTAGCCGTTTTATTTGCGATTTAATCCGTGTCTATGCTTCCGAATGAATATTGTTGGATGGAAACTAAAGTTACGTTGCATATTCTTAATTTTTGTCATTAAAAACTGTTTCTGGATGTTAAGTGCTGCGCTTTGTTGCTTCTTGTTTGTTAAGTCTTCGTCTTTTATGTGACGTTTTCGGTGATTTACGTAAATAATAATCAATTGGAGTTTATGCATCCGTGGTGTTTACGAAGGCTTTCGTTATAGGATTTATGCTTAATTAGCTGTCTTGCTGGTTAAACGTTAGGCAAAATGGTTAATTGAGCGTACCGAGTTTTGTTCGAAACGTACTTAATTGGGTAAAAATTTGAGCTGGTGATTATAAATATTTTATATAATTCAAAGTTATATTATTAAAAGCAGTTACTATTATTGTTTTTCTACGAAAGCTATGGTAACATATGTCATTCGGATATTCTCAGTTGCAATCTGTCATCAAACAGCGACCTGATTCTTGATATACTTTGGTGATTTGCATAACGTATATCTAATTACATTTGTTATTCTTTTGTGGCTCTATGCAAACACTTATAGTGGCATTATATTTGTACCATTCATCAATTTATGCATTTTAAATGAGTTGCAGTGAGTGTTACTAGCCACAGATTTTCTTTGTTTTGCGAATCTAATAGTAAATTTTAGTTTGATGCATATTCATGTAGCATGTCTTGTATTATTCATTAAGTAAATTGTGATTACATTTTTACGTTCGATAACCTATTTTGAAAGTAATCGTTGGTTATAATTTGATAAAATGGATGCTTTAGCAACATAAATTTTAAAGGAATTGCTTGATTTTTTACTATAAATAATTATTTGGCAGGGCTGGATCGTCTTTTTGTATCTGTAAAGTTGATTTATATGGGAAAACTATTGTGAATTCTGTACTGTTGTTTTTAAAAGTCTAGTATTTATTCAGTTTTATGAAATTTGGCACATTTCTTACAATTTCATTTGACAGCTGTGGCTAATAATAAATTCTTTTGTTAAAATTTTAATATCTTTTGAAAGCAATCTGCTTGTTTTAACAAATATTTTCATGAGAGACTGTGATGACAAAATTTTGATTTGGGTCAATTGAAATGTAAAAAAAACTGGGCTGGGGAGTTGGAATCAGAAGAAATTTTGGGTGGAGTTGGAGTCAACAAAAATGTACCAAATTTGTACTTCAACCTTGACATAAACTCATACTTAAGCTAAAGACATACTTATAACCTGTCTAGTAAGTCTAAAAAGTGGCATTAAGATCACATGGTAGAGGTGAACTATTGTACGGTATGATATCATTTACCATTATTATGTATATACAGAGCTTTTGTGCCTGAATGTGGGGTTGTGTATACTGACTCCAAGGCTTGGAAAAAATGTTTGCCTTGACTAGAAATCTTGTAGAACAATTTTTGTATTTCTACTGTGTTTCCTGCCATTTTTTGATAAAATATTTGTTACTTAAATTTGTTGAGGAAAGCAAGAAAATCTCCTTATATGGTGTGCACTGTTTTATGAAAAGTTGTCGTTCCTTGATGCATCTGGTTATTTTTATGGGTGCCATGTATTAAATGCTTGTAAAGAAAAAATATGTGAATTTAGAATAGAAATATTGCCTGTAGAGCTAATTGTGTGCTCTTTCTGCAGAAGAACAATTAGGAAAATTGTTCATTTGTATGCCAATTTAAATTACTTGCTTGGTTGAATAATAGTTTAACAAAGCAGATACATATTTTTTTTACTTGTCCTTAATGACAATTAGTAAAAGTATTTTCTTGTATGTATTTTTAGAGTTGTTTTTTTTATTTAGAAAACTTGAAGTTGTCATTCATGTATAGCTCCAGTTTTCTGTTCAAAGTGATGCAGAACTGTTAGTTTTTATTTTCTTGTTTGTACGGTTTAGTTCCAGTTTTTCTGTAAAAAACTGTGCAGTGCTCAGATGACAACTCCAGTTTTTCTAAGTGTGAAATGTCTTGCCACTTTTAAAAAGTAACTAGGCAGTAGTGGATGCATCTGACAACAAGCAGACCAGCCTAGTATGTTGCCATCCTGCAAAATCATTAGTGATTAGTGTTTCATTCAATTATGTCACTTTGTAAGGATCAATCTCTTCAAATTTGTCTAATTTTCTAGAATCTGTGTCGTTTCCTCCAGTTCTTGCTATTAAATCTCTATTGTGCTCGACAGTGCCAGCCTTCTCATCAAGAGATCTTCATTTAAGCATTTATTAATTATAACTCAATTTTTGAAGGATTTCAGTGATTAAACTGGCAAGATTACTGGTATAAAATGTATTTATGGAAGGCATTTAAGATTAAATATTATGCATCCATAACATAAAGCTCAAAATCTAAATTGTATGCAAGTCCATGATCTTTAAGTAGGTTATTTTGGAGTGATTATCAGTTTGCTTTTAAAAAAACCTGTTTTGAAAATGAGAATTATCTGATTTGGATACTTTCCAGACATTTATTGTGTTAAAAAAAAACAAGGAAGAAAAAATTCTACTGTAAATAAATTAAAAGTATGTTTTTTGTTTGAAAAATAATTGGTTAATTATTAAAGATAAATTGAAAATCTAAAATTTTTGGTGTTTCACAAAGGAAATCTTTAGAATTCTGGGGCTTTAAATGCTTCAGACATGTTCGTAATGGCAATAATTTGTGCATGTAACGAATAAGGAAGGTTATTAGAGCAATCAGATTGGAAGCGAAACATGCATAGATGTACTCTCTTACTGATTAAACCAAGAACGACAGCTGTTCTCATACTTTGATAAAGAAACTTGCTATACCAAGTGATAAGTCAAAATTTCCTAACAGAATATATCGTTATAAACAGTTGGCATTTTTATATTAAGATAGAATTATTTGCTATTAAGTGGGAGTTGGAAACATTGTTACAGAGACCTTTATTAATCTACAATCATATAACTTTTGTAGAAGTGATAAACCAAGTCTTGAAAAAGTTATCTAAAGCAATTAGAAAGTCTAATGGTTTTAGTGTGGTTTGAACGAATTTATACTGTTAATATTTAATACATTGGATATTTACAAATAATTAATAAATTTAGTAAGTCTATTTAAATCAGTTTTAATATAACAAATATAAAGTAGAAGCTGTAAACAAGCAAGTTCATACTTCTCATTCATTATTTTTGCACTTACTGGATGGGCACAGATGCACAAGCTCTAGAACCAATTTTTATTCTATACAAACATGTTTTCAAGCTAATCTGCTTTGTCTTTGGGTTCTAATTGATTTTCCTGATTTGAGTAGCATTTGTAAACTCATTTCAGTGTGAATTTGTACATGAAGACAAAGCACAGTAGTTGATGGAAGCATTTTGAGAAGTCATTTGCATGATCTAACAATTTTTTTTTTATTTTGGGAGGCAGGCTGTACATCAAATGAATTTTAATTTACAGAATTTCGTTTCGTATTGCATTTATCAGTATTTTTAAGATGATCAGTTATCTGTACATGCATCAGTCAACTCTTGTAATTTTAGAAGTGTTTGAATCTATTATGGAAGGTATTATGGTCAGCATAATTCCATATCCAAAGTGGATTGGGTTTATCAATTTTTATGTGCGATAAGGAAAGTTTTTGTGGGAAAAATGAAGATGTATTTTATCTAATCATATTAATTTGATATATATTGTCAATGGTATAATCTCAAGAGTATGATTTTTTGATAATTTATTCATTATAATTTTATTCCAAAAATTTATTTTGAGACCTGATTGACTTTTATCCTGTATGACATCATTTCCTTCATCTCTATCACAATAAAACATTGGAGAGAGCATGTGGATAAAGTTTCTCCCTGAAGTCCATAGTTGATTCAGCCAGGCTCATATTGGAGCAGCTGGTTGATTAGGGATAGGGCTTGACATATGAAGTCTTCAGGGCCATATAGTGCTAACCCTTAGAATCATTTCTGAGGTAATTGAGTTTGAATGTTTGAAAAAAAATCCTAAAATGAAAAATCCTGAAATGATGAGATGACAGCCACATCTATAAGCAATGTTTGGAAAGCAAAAATATTAACACACACCTATTCATACAATTTTAGGATTTTTTAAAACATTGAAACTCAGTTATCTCAGAAACGTGATTCTGAAGGTTAACACTATACATCCCCAAGGGCTTCATATCTGGACAGACCACTAAAAAAAAATTTTTTTTTCAGAAGAAGGTGTCAGTTTTACTTCTAGTTTATTGGTAGGTTTGTGGTTAATTTGAGTTTTCTTACATGTTGCATTGAAAAAGTAGTTGCTAGCTGGTTCTGTATGCCAAACTGCCCATATAGCATCTATTACTGTCTACGAAATTGACAAAAATCATTTTTCTTTAACCCGTCGTCACGCATGTGCGCAGTCAAATATAAATTGCACACCCATGGTCAATCCGGCACAAATTTAAAAAATTANGATTAACTTCCAAAATATAATTTTTTTGTTTTTATATTTTTTAACATATTTATTTTGTTTGTACAAAATAAAGAAATAATTTTTAATGATACAATAGCCACGATTATTATTTTAAAAAATTTATGTTAGGCTTAACATCGATGAAAATTCGATGCGAAGCAACATGCAATGGAGAAAAGTTTCAACATGGGATAGGTTAATATATTTTTTTGTACATAATCAGTTATCTGAACAACCCCAGTCCCCAATTGATTTGAATAAATGACGCTCTACTGTATGAACTTCCAGTTTGCACTGGAAGTCACATTATTTCAGTTCAAAAATTTCCCCTGAAAGGTGTTGGATAAATGACAAGCACATCTCCATTGTAACAGGAAAAGTATGATGTACAGGGACAAAACACTACTAATTTGAAGTGGAGAGTATTTAATTTAAATTAAATAAATTAAAAGTATGATTAAAAATTGAAGCTCAGCATTGTAATGATATCCAAATATATAATTGCTCATTATCTGTAAAGTCTGTAAAAAAAACAAAAAAATTTGTTTTAAAAATTTAGTTTGAAACAAAAAGCAGATATTATAATTTGCATGTTTCTTGTATTTCTGAAAGGAATTTAAATCTACATACCATATAAATAAGATATAAATTTATTTTTCACCATCTTCTTGACAAGAAATGATAATTCTTTGCCTTTCTTGAAGCGAGGACATCACTAAGAAATGATTAATTTTTTCTTCAACTTTTGTGTTATAAATTTGCAAAGCATAATTGGGAAGTATTGAAACATTATCATAAAGGACGACATCTTTACTATAAAATAAATTAGCTTTTCCATGTATTTAAATGATTTATAGTAAGATACACATACAAGTAAAGAATATCTGCATTTATGTATGTCCAATTTCTTGCTAAGAACAGTGCACTCACACTAATCCAAATTATATTATTGTATTTATTTGAATGTAAGATGCACATTTTTCAGGTTTTATTATCTCTGAAAATAGGGTATTTCTTAGGTTTGAGATAATACATCATAATTAGTGCCCTCCAGTGTCATGTGTCTTATTTCTCTGTCGCTAATTTCTGTGCATCATTTTAATGATTTTGTTAGACATATACTCACAATAACAAAGGTTTAAGAGGTCAACTTAGCTCAATCTCATTAGTATATTACATTAATGATAAAAATTCCAGAAAAAGTTGTACAATAGTCTATCCGATTATTCAAATAGTATTATAATAAATATAGTGGGAAGATATGAGCATTGAATTTAGTGCTGATTCAGAGTAGAGTAACATAGAAAGTGAAGAAGATTCTGACTTGAATACCACAGAATGTGGCAATTTACTTTACTGTGCAATAAATACCAAACAAATGTAGGTAAACAGAATCAGCTCTGTTGACATAAATTTATTTCCAGTCTTCTATTTTTAATAAAAGTCCATGAGTGAGCATGTAGAAATTAAGGTGAGTTTTAGATTCTTGTTGCAATTTGAATCTGTTCTTGATGGCTTTAGCTTTAGAAAGTTTTTTTTTTAAATTTTTTCCTTTTTAATACATTTTGATCTGTTGGCAGTAAGATCTTTTTCCATAAGCCATTTTTGCTTTAGCAAGGCTGACAATGGGAATGGCTGGACAATGCGAGATGGGGCTCAACATATCCTGAACAGCAGACTGCCCATAAAAAGTTTCTGGGGAGTCACTTGCTCAGATTCATTCCAGAATCTTTTGGAGCTGTAGGCTGATGTCTTAACTTTCTCTACCAAAAGGCATATATCAAATGTGAGATACTAATACATTTTAATTTTGGTTCCAATTAGCAATAATGCACTGTATTTCTAAGTAACATACACAGATGCTGACTTACACTGATTTACACTGTACACTGACACAGATGCTGACTTACACTGACTTACACTGATTTACACGGATTTACACTGTATATTATTTGTCATTCTGTTGATAAATTTTAGTTATAAAACCTATTTATTAGTACAAGAAATGAAGGTGAATTTAAAATTTTGAAAATGCTTTTTAATTGAAGTGTTCAATGAATGTGATTTTAGCATTGATAAATTTCATATTTCACTTACAGTACTGTAATTGTTGTTTCATGAGTTTGTATTTTGTAATTTTTACCAAATCTGTAGCAAGTATAGTCCCTTTAGTACAGTAGTGATATATTCATTATAAAACAATTACAACTGCAGAGATTAAATGTGATTACAGTACTTTCTTTGTTTTATGTGATCAATCCTCATATAGTTAATAATTAGTAATAGTTGACATGAGACAACATTCATTTGTCAGTTTCATTTATTAGAGCAGTTTTATTGTATAAATGAAATAATATCATATTCCTGAATATGCTAATAGAATGAATTTTGATTCCTATCAAAATTCATTCTATTAGCTTTCGTTTATCATATGGAATTGTATTATATGATAATCCATCAGTTGTCAAGTGGATAAAACAACTGAACAGTAGTTGGTCATGGATTCATGCTCCCAACAGGCGAATTTACTTGGAGTTTCTGGATTTTTTCAATTGTCACCTAAACAGACCAAATTCCTATAGAAGATTTCCTGAAAGATACTTTTCTTAGCAGATAACCCATATGTTACACTGCTTTATTCCATCAATCCCAATCCAAATGTTTAATATGATAAAGGTGAGATTTCTCCAATATACTGGATGTCTTAAACTACCGTATATTTTTGCAGATAAGACGAGGTATAAATTTTTGTCAAAGTTTTATAGTTTTAGCATATATCTGTCCTATAAGATGACTCCCAAGCTATCAACAGTCTATGAGTTTAGTTTAGATCAGCAATCATCATCTGGATAATAATACTGTATAGCATATATGGAATTATGTCCTATTCATAATTTTTCCAATGAAAAAATTTTATTTTCTTGCAACTGGCAGCACTTGCTATTGTTGCAAGAAAATAAAATTTTTTCATTGGAAAAATTATGAATAGGACATAATTCCATATATGCTATACAGTATCGGGTAATGACCTTGACTATTCACAAAAATGTCGTATGGGCTATTCTATTTTGTGGACTCTCTACTAGTAAATAATTACAGTTTGTCCATTTTTTTACAATTGTTTTAATTTATATAAATTTCAATTTAATTTTTTTTGTATCTGTCCTATAAGATGACCCCAGATTTTGGGGATCTTTTTTCGTGATTCAACTATCATCTTATCTGCGGAAATATACGGTATTTATTTAATGTATAAGCATTTTTACTTTGCCGTTAATCACACTTGCCAAGATATATACTTGTTACAAATATACTAATGAATGACAAAATGTTGTGTTGTAGGAATTCATCTTTTATGTTATTCATTATCCCATTACCTATATTTAATATTTTAAATATAGGTAATGGGAGTGATGCTTCAAACTGTTTTTGGTTACTAGAAAAAGTCATAATTTAGTTTAATTACTTGCTTCTTTCTTCAGTTTTTTTTTTCTGATTTTTGAAAAGATTCTTCAAACAAAATTTCAAGACACAAGGCAGCTTGGGATGATATTCAAATGCAGTTAAAGAGTTGAATCTTATTGATTTTCATTCCTATCAGACAAATATTTTGTAGGAATATCATTACAGTATAGTCCCAATTATTCAATGTGATGTGTACAGAAGGTACCACAGATAATCCGAATGTTATGCAAATTATTAGGTAAACTGGATTTGGATTCATTAGTGCATACTCTATTTGTAAGTTTAAACCACTTATTGATTACCAGATATGACTTTGATGAGATTTCTGAATTGAAATGTATTGTACTACATTCTCTTAACTCTGTTGAGAAGGTTTTCTTTAATAATTCACCTCAAATATTATGGAATTTTAGTTAAACTGGGGTCAGTCAATCAGGACTCTACTATTATTATGAAATGGTGAAATGAGTTTGTTTCAAATGAAATTACAGTATACCAAAAATTTAGTTTTAGAAACATATTATATCAATTATAATTACTTTTTTAATTCACAGTTAGATGGCATAGTAATTAAGATGGCAACCTGCTGCTCTGAGCACCTAGGATTGATTCCAGATGGGTCCGAACATCTCAAAGTTTTTTGGAGGGTGGAATTTCCAGAAGTTTTCTCTCCAGATATGTTGTTCCCATTCCTTTTGCTATCCCAGTCATTCCATTGTGAGCCTAGTCAACTCACAATAGGCATGCTAAAAAGATCCTCTTACTGGTTATAGCCATAGGGCAGAAAGAGTTAATAATGTTTTTTTTAAATAAGTACAAGTATGTTCTGATGTGACATAAATGCTCATTTGGAACATCAAAAGTTTCTCTGAAGAGTTTAAGAATAGTTTTAATTTAGTTTGTTTTTTTTAATGTAAAACCTGTACTTAATATTTTATAAGATTATCTACAAACAATTCTCTCATTCAGTTAATAATGGTGAGTAGTTAGTTTTATACATGTTGCTAAGTTTAACTTGATAACATTTTCAATAGTTTGCATTTGTGTCAGATGGAAGTTTCTAATAAAAAATTTCTTGCTTTTATTTCTTTGTATTACAAGTTTGATGAAATGTGATTGCTAATTTCTTTGTTGTACAGCTTGTTGGAATCATTTTTTGTAATTGTTAATGAAGTCACGCTTATCAACTCAAAAATATACTGTATAAGTGCTTTTGACAAGTTTTAAGCCAAACATGTCTTCAGTACTTAGGATTTTCTAATCTCCACAAAAATTTCTGCTGATTATCCCTTAAATCTTAAAACTCATAAAAATATACTAAAATAGAATGACAAACAAAAACTTTCATTCAGGATGCTTACTCACAATGTTCTCAATATGCAAGTTCAGAAAAAATCAATACCCGATTAGCAGTTTTAACACTGATAATTTTCTCTGTATATAGCAGTGCTTTCGAGTGGCCCAAGATAAAAGTTTGGGTACAAATATATTAAACATTTCTATTAACTTAAAACAGTTAATTATATTAAGGCTTATATCAGTTAACATGAACACAAAATTTCTTAAATTTAATATATATTTAAGTTTACAAGAAGTGATTTTACAATAACTTCTATCTTTTGCATGTTTGAATCCACTTCAGGACATGTTTGCATTTGTCACCTTTTAAATAACTAGTTTAATGGAAATTATCATTTATGCTCTGGAAGATATATAATATTGGACTTGAATAAACTAATAACAAAATAATGCAGTTAGAAAGCAAAACTGGCAAAATTATCCTTTGTTGAAAAAATTATGTAAATAAAGAAACAAGATACAAATTGATGTTTTTTGAAATGATTAATACTGTACTAAATATATTGTTTCAGGTCTTCCCTGCATCATGTTGACTTCTCACAGATCATTATTCTGGAGGCATCAGAGAAACAAACCTCCCAACTATTTATCTACCATCGAAGCCATCTACTACTTCCTAGTAGAACTGCATCGCAAAGTCCATCCCGACGTAGCCTACCGGGGCGAATACGACAACCTCTTATTTTTTTTTAAATACATGTATAATAAAATTCGTACTCTGTACGATCCCAAAAAGCTGAGAGCTTACCAAGACTGAAAGCTGCGATTTCGTATATACAGGTATAATACAGGTGATTCGTACTTTTAGTTAACGATTGTACCGTTCTCGTTTACTCAGATTCAGTTTTTGGTAATAACACAGTTAATGTTTCTGATATTTATTTTTTTACATTAATTAGTTGTAAACTGCATTTTTAATTAGAAGTATGTTTGGAAAATTGTTTTATCGTATTAAAGAATGTTACACAAGTAGCGTGTACTCTTATTATTCAATGTAGTAAGGGTGATGCGATGTGTATAAAATCACTTTAATTCGGATCGGTCGATTTTTCTCACGGCTTTAGAAACACCGAGCTAGATGACTCAAGATTTTATTGTAGTATATTTTTAAACGGGTTAAACATCATATGCATTTTTGGCTATTATGACTCGATAGCCCCAAAATGCATATGATGTATAATCTGTTTAATACGCTACAATAAAGTCTCGAGTCATTAGCTCGGTGTTTCTAAAGCCGTGAGAAAAATCGACCGATCCGGATTAAAGCAATTTTATATAAATCTTATTATTTACTCGGCTCACGATTGTTCTACTGTATAGAAATGAGAAATAAATGTTTTTACACATTGCAGTTACTCTGTTTCTGGGAGTTGAACACGCATTGAATTTGAATCATTGTAATTAACTGCCATTATTGAAATGATTCAGGAAATCTTGGTGGTTTAGACATACAATGCAAACTTTGTTCTCATTTACAACCCATGAGTGATATGTAAATGCAGTGTGGATTTTTGTCATTGTAGATAACAAATTTTTGCCATTGATCACTCCTGGATTTTGGACCATGTTTTCAGTGCTTATCCAAGGGATAAAGACAATTGGCATCTTTATTTTGTCAATTTCACATCACATTTTAAACTCGTTGATTATAAAATCAAAGAGATGATGTCAAATTGATATTAACTTCCAACATGATGGCACTAAAATTGTATCTTTAAATCTGGCAACTTATCTGCCGTTTAAAATTATTACATTTGAGCTAAAGTTCTCATACATATATAAAAATATTAATCTCGGTTCTTTTCCAATTGAAGGAATTTGAGAACGTCATTCGTAATAAAATTCATTGATGTTAGAAACGTTAAATGAAGTGTTTATGTGATAACATCAAATCGTTTACAAAAGAAAGGTGGCCCGTCCACTGACGGAGCATACAAAACGCCGTTAGCCAGCACCAAACACTGATGATTGGCAACTATATATTAGAGCTGGGTAGTTCCGATCGGAACCGTTCCAAGGGGACTATTCTGGACTCGCAACTACTAACGCGTTCTTCATTCTGTACTTTTACGAATATGGTTTTCCACGGAACTGTAAATTCTTTATTTAGATTTGAACTTGAACTAATGAAAATGTTCCACGGGATTTAGGAATAATCAAATTAGTTTAGAGTACAGTATTTTAAATTTACACAGATGATAATTATTTGTTTTATTAGTAACCAACAGATATGCCGACATTGCCCGTCCAAATAGGAAATGGCTAAACGTTAAAATGAAAACCATATTACAAATTTGGTTATTTTTAGCTTAAATTAAATTATTGTGTTTATCGCGAATCGTCGAGGAAATCAATCGGGGGAAGCGTAGTATTCGAATTTCATGAAAATATATATTTTTTCCCAGAACCCGCGAGAAGAGAATAAGTATGAAAAATTTGTTGATGATAAAACTAAGGGTTAAAAAAGGGGGATGAAATCGGGAGAGGTAAAGTGCCCAGTTTTTGGGATGGTCTATATTTTCCTCAGATTCCGAGTTTCAACGTTACGTAACGATACCGAGGAACCGTCTAACTTAATAGTTTAGATGGTTGGAACTGATCCGAGTCCGGATCAGTTCCATCAGATCTAGTTCCAGATCCTGTTCACATTGTGTTGTGCAGGATTTCCAATAGTTCCAGTTCTAGCAGAGGAACTGGATCTGCCGCATCTACTATGTATAATTCCCCAGGTCGTTATTTCTCATCCTCTACTCATTTGAAGCTCAAGCCCTTATGTATAGAAATTGATTCTGTGACATATATTTTGCAAAAACTATTGAAATAAGTAATCAAATTATTATTTTTCTATTAAATTATACGTAAATTTATGTTCATAAACTCATAAATTCAAGTTAAAAAAGAAAATTTAAAAACTAATTTGTTGTTAAAGATATTAACACCAGGAGGTGTTTATACACGATCTCTGCGGTACTAAAACAACGACGGATGACTCGCTTAGAATAACATTTAAATACAAAAATAAATTTAAAAAAAAACTAAAAGTATAATAATTCCCGGAACGAATTATAAATGCATCAGATAAACAAAATATAAATTAAAAGCGAAATTTCGGTGACGTCACGAGAACATTCGAGTGCGGTGCTGCTTCCACGTTCATCTTGTCAAGAAGGCAGCAGAAAGCGTAACGAAATGGGTCTGAAAAGACGTTCTTCTACGAAAAATCCACCGATCTTCAGCCACGAATTCGTCATACAGAATCATGCGGACATCGTGTCGTGCATCGCCATGATATTCGTTATCGGCCTGCTCTTTCAGGTAAGCCGAAATTCCGTAATTCGTGCCGGAGGAGTAACGTGTTCGTTCGAAAATCCATCTCCATAAAGACCAGAATTTCCGAAAAACCCGCGATTTTCCACGTGATTCGCCCGTGCAGCGGTCCAGTAAAGTAAACTTCACTCTGTTTCGTGCCAATTCCTTAATTGTAATTAAGAAAAACGCGTTTAAGGCGTTAAATACGTTTCTGAGGGTAATTAACGTTGCTGTTAGTTTCCGTGCCTAATTGTAATTAATTTCCGTGGAGAAGATGCAGTTAAATATGCTCAAATGCGTAAATAATGGGGATCAATATGGTAAGTTGTTGCAGTTGCATCCATGCAATGACCTAAATACTTGAGTAAATAAATATAACACAGTTTAACTTGTGTATTTTTTCTCACTTCCTCAAAAGTACTAAAACTTTTGATGGTAAATTTGGTGAAAATGATATAAAATTCACAGTTTGATCACTAAAATTGATAAATGTGCCTCTTTCTGTATAGAAAATGTGTTAACATATGTTACTTGCATATGTTTCGTGCTGTGTTGTGCAGGATTTCCTGCAACGCCTGGAAATATTTGCCTTTTGGTAATTTGCCTGATGAATATTTGGTTTCCAGTTGTTGTTTGCAAATATGCAATGTTTAAGCATTCTTTTGTAGTATACTTCGTGCAAAATTAGCCGTTTTATTTGCGATTTAATCCGTGTCTATGCTTCCGAATGAATATTGTTGGATGGAAACTAAAGTTACGTTGCATATTCTTAATTTTTGTCATTAAAAACTGTTTCTGGATGTTAAGTGCTGCGCTTTGTTGCTTCTTGTTTGTTAAGTCTTCGTCTTTTATGTGACGTTTTCGGTGATTTACGTAAATAATAATCAATTGGAGTTTATGCATCCGTGGTGTTTACGAAGGCTTTCGTTATAGGATTTATGCTTAATTAGCTGTCTTGCTGGTTAAACGTTAGGCAAAATGGTTAATTGAGCGTACCGAGTTTTGTTCGAAACGTACTTAATTGGGTAAAAATTTGAGCTGGTGATTATAAATATTTTATATAATTCAAAGTTATATTATTAAAAGCAGTTACTATTATTGTTTTTCTACGAAAGCTATGGTAACATATGTCATTCGGATATTCTCAGTTGCAATCTGTCATCAAACAGCGACCTGATTCTTGATATACTTTGGTGATTTGCATAACGTATATCTAATTACATTTGTTATTCTTTTGTGGCTCTATGCAAACACTTATAGTGGCATTATATTTGTACCATTCATCAATTTATGCATTTTAAATGAGTTGCAGTGAGTGTTACTAGCCACAGATTTTCTTTGTTTTGCGAATCTAATAGTAAATTTTAGTTTGATGCATATTCATGTAGCATGTCTTGTATTATTCATTAAGTAAATTGTGATTACATTTTTACGTTCGATAACCTATTTTGAAAGTAATCGTTGGTTATAATTTGATAAAATGGATGCTTTAGCAACATAAATTTTAAAGGAATTGCTTGATTTTTTACTATAAATAATTATTTGGCAGGGCTGGATCGTCTTTTTGTATCTGTAAAGTTGATTTATATGGGAAAACTATTGTGAATTCTGTACTGTTGTTTTTAAAAGTCTAGTATTTATTCAGTTTTATGAAATTTGGCACATTTCTTACAATTTCATTTGACAGCTGTGGCTAATAATAAATTCTTTTGTTAAAATTTTAATATCTTTTGAAAGCAATCTGCTTGTTTTAACAAATATTTTCATGAGAGACTGTGATGACAAAATTTTGATTTGGGTCAATTGAAATGTAAAAAAAACTGGGCTGGGGAGTTGGAATCAGAAGAAATTTTGGGTGGAGTTGGAGTCAACAAAAATGTACCAAATTTGTACTTCAACCTTGACATAAACTCATACTTAAGCTAAAGACATACTTATAACCTGTCTAGTAAGTCTAAAAAGTGGCATTAAGATCACATGGTAGAGGTGAACTATTGTACGGTATGATATCATTTACCATTATTATGTATATACAGAGCTTTTGTGCCTGAATGTGGGGTTGTGTATACTGACTCCAAGGCTTGGAAAAAATGTTTGCCTTGACTAGAAATCTTGTAGAACAATTTTTGTATTTCTACTGTGTTTCCTGCCATTTTTTGATAAAATATTTGTTACTTAAATTTGTTGAGGAAAGCAAGAAAATCTCCTTATATGGTGTGCACTGTTTTATGAAAAGTTGTCGTTCCTTGATGCATCTGGTTATTTTTATGGGTGCCATGTATTAAATGCTTGTAAAGAAAAAATATGTGAATTTAGAATAGAAATATTGCCTGTAGAGCTAATTGTGTGCTCTTTCTGCAGAAGAACAATTAGGAAAATTGTTCATTTGTATGCCAATTTAAATTACTTGCTTGGTTGAATAATAGTTTAACAAAGCAGATACATATTTTTTTTACTTGTCCTTAATGACAATTAGTAAAAGTATTTTCTTGTATGTATTTTTAGAGTTGTTTTTTTTATTTAGAAAACTTGAAGTTGTCATTCATGTATAGCTCCAGTTTTCTGTTCAAAGTGATGCAGAACTGTTAGTTTTTATTTTCTTGTTTGTACGGTTTAGTTCCAGTTTTTCTGTAAAAAACTGTGCAGTGCTCAGATGACAACTCCAGTTTTTCTAAGTGTGAAATGTCTTGCCACTTTTAAAAAGTAACTAGGCAGTAGTGGATGCATCTGACAACAAGCAGACCAGCCTAGTATGTTGCCATCCTGCAAAATCATTAGTGATTAGTGTTTCATTCAATTATGTCACTTTGTAAGGATCAATCTCTTCAAATTTGTCTAATTTTCTAGAATCTGTGTCGTTTCCTCCAGTTCTTGCTATTAAATCTCTATTGTGCTCGACAGTGCCAGCCTTCTCATCAAGAGATCTTCATTTAAGCATTTATTAATTATAACTCAATTTTTGAAGGATTTCAGTGATTAAACTGGCAAGATTACTGGTATAAAATGTATTTATGGAAGGCATTTAAGATTAAATATTATGCATCCATAACATAAAGCTCAAAATCTAAATTGTATGCAAGTCCATGATCTTTAAGTAGGTTATTTTGGAGTGATTATCAGTTTGCTTTTAAAAAAACCTGTTTTGAAAATGAGAATTATCTGATTTGGATACTTTCCAGACATTTATTGTGTTAAAAAAAAACAAGGAAGAAAAAATTCTACTGTAAATAAATTAAAAGTATGTTTTTTGTTTGAAAAATAATTGGTTAATTATTAAAGATAAATTGAAAATCTAAAATTTTTGGTGTTTCACAAAGGAAATCTTTAGAATTCTGGGGCTTTAAATGCTTCAGACATGTTCGTAATGGCAATAATTTGTGCATGTAACGAATAAGGAAGGTTATTAGAGCAATCAGATTGGAAGCGAAACATGCATAGATGTACTCTCTTACTGATTAAACCAAGAACGACAGCTGTTCTCATACTTTGATAAAGAAACTTGCTATACCAAGTGATAAGTCAAAATTTCCTAACAGAATATATCGTTATAAACAGTTGGCATTTTTATATTAAGATAGAATTATTTGCTATTAAGTGGGAGTTGGAAACATTGTTACAGAGACCTTTATTAATCTACAATCATATAACTTTTGTAGAAGTGATAAACCAAGTCTTGAAAAAGTTATCTAAAGCAATTAGAAAGTCTAATGGTTTTAGTGTGGTTTGAACGAATTTATACTGTTAATATTTAATACATTGGATATTTACAAATAATTAATAAATTTAGTAAGTCTATTTAAATCAGTTTTAATATAACAAATATAAAGTAGAAGCTGTAAACAAGCAAGTTCATACTTCTCATTCATTATTTTTGCACTTACTGGATGGGCACAGATGCACAAGCTCTAGAACCAATTTTTATTCTATACAAACATGTTTTCAAGCTAATCTGCTTTGTCTTTGGGTTCTAATTGATTTTCCTGATTTGAGTAGCATTTGTAAACTCATTTCAGTGTGAATTTGTACATGAAGACAAAGCACAGTAGTTGATGGAAGCATTTTGAGAAGTCATTTGCATGATCTAACAATTTTTTTTTTATTTTGGGAGGCAGGCTGTACATCAAATGAATTTTAATTTACAGAATTTCGTTTCGTATTGCATTTATCAGTATTTTTAAGATGATCAGTTATCTGTACATGCATCAGTCAACTCTTGTAATTTTAGAAGTGTTTGAATCTATTATGGAAGGTATTATGGTCAGCATAATTCCATATCCAAAGTGGATTGGGTTTATCAATTTTTATGTGCGATAAGGAAAGTTTTTGTGGGAAAAATGAAGATGTATTTTATCTAATCATATTAATTTGATATATATTGTCAATGGTATAATCTCAAGAGTATGATTTTTTGATAATTTATTCATTATAATTTTATTCCAAAAATTTATTTTGAGACCTGATTGACTTTTATCCTGTATGACATCATTTCCTTCATCTCTATCACAATAAAACATTGGAGAGAGCATGTGGATAAAGTTTCTCCCTGAAGTCCATAGTTGATTCAGCCAGGCTCATATTGGAGCAGCTGGTTGATTAGGGATAGGGCTTGACATATGAAGTCTTCAGGGCCATATAGTGCTAACCCTTAGAATCATTTCTGAGGTAATTGAGTTTGAATGTTTGAAAAAAAATCCTAAAATGAAAAATCCTGAAATGATGAGATGACAGCCACATCTATAAGCAATGTTTGGAAAGCAAAAATATTAACACACACCTATTCATACAATTTTAGGATTTTTTAAAACATTGAAACTCAGTTATCTCAGAAACGTGATTCTGAAGGTTAACACTATACATCCCCAAGGGCTTCATATCTGGACAGACCACTAAAAAAAAATTTTTTTTTCAGAAGAAGGTGTCAGTTTTACTTCTAGTTTATTGGTAGGTTTGTGGTTAATTTGAGTTTTCTTACATGTTGCATTGAAAAAGTAGTTGCTAGCTGGTTCTGTATGCCAAACTGCCCATATAGCATCTATTACTGTCTACGAAATTGACAAAAATCATTTTTCTTTAACCCGTCGTCACGCATGTGCGCAGTCAAATATAAATTGCACACCCATGGTCAATCCGGCACAAATTTAAAAAATTAATTAATAAAAATTTTGCATAAAAAAACTGGTATTTTTACTTTAATTCAATTTTTCTTCTAATTGTATTCAGTCAAAAAAAAATCTTAATTTGATTATAATTTATTAAAGATTTTAATTTTTTTAATATTAGAAGGCAGTTAGCATAAATACAAGGTGTCATGTTTCATCTTCATTCTCATTCAAGTTTATTGTCTTAGACATGCATCAATGTGTGTTTTTACTTCTACTGGAGTTACACTTTTATTTAAACTTTGACCACTTTGGTTGCACAAGGTGTCATGTTTCATCTTCATTCTCATTCAAGTTTATTGTCTTAGACATGCATCAATGTGTGTTTTTACTTCTACTGGAGTTACACTTTTATTTAAACTTTGACCACTTTGGTTGCACAAGGTGGGGAGACGGGCGTCACGTGATCGTTTACCTGACTTTTTACACAGAATTTCCCTTACTTTGAAAGTTTTATTTTTTCTTCAATTTTAATTATTATTAACTAAATGTGTTTGATGGTTTCTTGTATCTTTGTATTAAGTTGCTGATATCACGTACTCTTGAACTCTCTCTTCAAAGTTCTTTTCAACTTTCCCTCACGGTACTTGTTTGCTATCGGTCTCACGGCCGTATTTAGTCTTAGGTGGAGTTTACCACCTGCTTAGGGCTGCACTCCCAAACAACCCGACTCTTGAGAGGTCGAATCCCGAAGCGACCGCGGCAGCTAAGGGCCTTGCACCCGCTCTGGGCCAGAGCCCCGGTCAGGGGGACTTGCACCGCAGTTCGCAACGTGGAAACCGACCTCCCTAACGCCACATTTCCCTGCGTCCAGAGGAACGCGGGATTCGGCGCTGGACTCTTCCCCGTTCGCTCGCCGTTACTAGGGGAATCCCTGTTGGTTTCTTTTCCTCCGCTTACTTATATGCTTAAATTCAGCGGGTAATCTCGTCTGATCTGAGGTCGACTGGTCTGTCTGCTGCCGGCGACTCAAAGGGATTGTCGAGAGTCTGCGGCGGGCGTTCGTCCAAGACCAGCGGACGGTTGCCTGCCTTTTCCACAGAGCCACCGGCTTTATTTGTTCACTTAAGACGACGATGCTCTCGCAACGACACGTCCAATCGGGCACGCAGTAACGCGTCCCTAGGCATTTTCCGACCCTCAGA
>NW_019384798.1:1376904-1480777 GCF_000671375.1 Centruroides sculpturatus | reverse complement strand
GTCGACCTCAGATCAGACGAGATTACCCGCTGAATTTAAGCATATAAGTAAGCGGAGGAAAAGAAACCAACAGGGATTCCCCTAGTAACGGCGAGCGAACGGGGAAGAGTCCAGCGCCGAATCCCGCGTTCCTCTGGACGCAGGGAAATGTGGCGTTAGGGAGGTCGGTTTCCACGTTGCGAACTGCGGTGCAAGTCCCCCTGACCGGGGCTCTGGCCCAGAGCGGGTGCAAGGCCCTTAGCTGCCGCGGTCGCTTCGGGATTCGACCTCTCAAGAGTCGGGTTGTTTGGGAGTGCAGCCCTAAGCAGGTGGTAAACTCCACCTAAGACTAAATACGGCCGTGAGACCGATAGCAAATAAGTTGCTGATATTTTTTAAAATAAGTTTTACGTATTTATTTGTTTTTCTTAGATTTTTATATATAAAATAAAACAAAATTCAAAAATTAATTAAATATTATCAGAAATGCTAATTTACAAGCACATAGTGTTTTACAATATTATTGTGAACAGATTTGGTGAATTATTTTATAAACATATTTATTATTTAATTTAATGCAATGCAACGTGCTCAGAAACCATTGCACGTTAATTAATATAGATACTTTTTTGTTTCAGAGGTTAATTAGAGAGTGTTATTTTAATGTAATTTTAGACAAAATGCATGTTTATTATAATTAATAAATCTATATAGGAATAATATCTGACTCAAAAAGTAAAAAAAACAGAAGAAAAAGGTAATAGCAAAAATATGTCTATACAATAATAAAATGTTCTACTTCTATTCTACTTTTAATAAAAAAAAATTTATATAAAACGTGAAAACAGCATGGCTGGGGAGAAGGAAAAACAATTGCGTGATGACCATAAAATTTTTTAATGTTTAGGTGACAGTTGAGAAAACATCAGGAGAGAAAATATGAATGAAAGTTTCAAAGTTCGATCAACATTTCTTGATCATAGCAAAGAGGTTGTGTCTGAATAAAACAAAGTGATTATAAAAATAAAACCTTCATTGCATCTCGACCATTTGTGTGCGAAATTTTATGATTTTAATTTTAATAAACAAAATGAATTAATTTAGATATTACAGTTGGCTCGCATTTTCATATTCATAAAATTAGAAAAATACAAAAATTATGAGAGACATGGTGTCATAAAAGTTTATAAAATGATTAAAAAATACCAATGTAAAAATTAAATTATTTCTGGGTCAAATTTGAGGTTTTTAGAAGTTATTTGCTTTAAAACAACATGATTATAAGCGAACAAGCGCGCGCCACTGCTATTGCTATTTTTAGTAACGGCACCTGGTAGGAAATTTGAAAATTGAAACCTGAGTTCACGCACGCCATAGTTCCGATTTGACCATATGTCTTAAATAAAAATAATGAAATGCTTTAAACAAAAACTAAATTGCACGTTGTAAAATTAAAATTAAAGAAAAGTTAGTCAGGTTGTAATTTTTTCAAATTTTTCAAACAATTGAATTTTTTGCATGAACTAATTAAAAATCGATTAGTACGATAACCGTGGGTGTGTGACAATGGGTTAATTAATAACTTGAATGGTTTTTGATACAAATTATTTTCTATTTGATCATAGTTTGGTTTTTGTATTTGGTTTTGGATTATTCTTAACGACAAAGATCAAGTGACTAAATTCTTCTAAGTAAGATTGCTTCTTTCTCTCGTCAAAATTGTAATCAACTCTTATAACAATTAATAGATTGTTTGAAGTATAGATCTGAAAGTTAATATGGCTCACCATGAATGTATTTGCAACAAACTTTAAAATTTATTTGCACACTTACTGATTTGTTTAATAGAGAAGCCATTGTACAATTAATAAGGTATACCAATCTGAAATCAATGTAAAATAGTCATGGTTTATGTTCTGGGCTCAAATTTAAATAGGATGAATAAATAAATATTATAAATATTTGGGATTTAGTTATAAAGGAGTTGTAAATAACTCCTTTATAACTAAATGTGCACATCTGTTTTGCCAAAATCCTCATAATATTATGCCTATGGAATTTTTTTCAGTGTAGAAAAGTATTTTTTCCTGTCCTATATGTGAAATTAAGGTGTTACATACAAAGACAAGTTTTCATATATTAAAGTACAAATCTGTGTTTGGTGTTAGAATTATTTGAAAAGCAAAAATATTGCGCAGATAAACTAGAAAGTAAAGTCTGAATGCAAGAAAATTATCAATTATGCAGAAAATAGGCTCTTTCTATCAGATATCAAATGGTATGGGTCAGATTGTTGTTACAGTGCATGTTCAAAGTCTTTCGATTGTATTGCAAAGCTGTTGAATTTAAGTTTAATTTCTAAGTTGCTTTTTTTTAATTGATTTGATTAAGCTATTTAATGAATTAATATTAAAAAGTTGATATCTTAAAGAATACATCAGAAAACTTTTATAGAATTATGACTAAGTTTAAATTCAAAATACAAATACTAATCTAATTTTCAATTATTGACAGGCCACTTCCCGTTTTGCATCAATGTTCGTTGCCATGCATCATAACACCACGGAAGGTAAGACCATGTGCTTTTATTAATTATATTCTTTTGGATGGAATGTTTGTGTCACAAATCTTAAATGATTAACTTTATAAAATATCTCTTTGCATGTAAAATATAAAATATTTGATCATGTTTATCCTAAATATGAATGGTTTAAAGGTAATCATATTGATGAGATATATGGCATATGCTACAAAATATTGACTGATAAATTTATAATTACAAAAACAAGAAAAATTATTAGCAAAATTTTCTTGAAGTGACAACTAACAGAATATAGTTATTTTCATAGTTACAGGGATGTGGATGTTTCTCTTAGGGTGGAGAAAAGTATGAGGTTAATAGAAATAATATGGTTGCCACTTTTTATTAAATAACTAAAATGGGAATGGCTATTCTTGAATTTATTTCAATCCTGAAAGAGAATAGATCCTGAGATTGTAACGAGAAGCACAAATTGTACAAGATTCACTAGAGAGGGACTAAAAGGAGGAAGACATTTTTAAAGTTTGTCCATGTAAAAATTTTTTTTTTCAAGTTCTTACTTATTGTCCCAGCAATACATTTTTATTAAATTATAATTTTCACAAGTGTTTGTGCCACCACCAGAGAATAAATTGTAACTTTTTTCATGTCAAAGCAAGGGAGAAGCCTCCAAATAAAGGTTGATTCTGCCATGAAATTGTTATTTCCTGCTGGTGTACAAAGGGACTAAAAAGAAAACGAACAATTTTAAAGTTCATCCGAAGGAAATTTTTTTCAAAGTTTACTAGAGAGGTTCTGTTATGAGCATCTCCTACTGAAACCTTTCTGTAGTGCCTTGATAGGAGACACTAGTTCATTATTATATTTTGACAGGTGGATTTCTATACCTCACTGTATCTCAGAGAGACTTGTGAACTTCCTACCAAGACATAGTATAAATGGATAGAAATATAGCAAACCTATGCTGTTGCAAACACCCAGTTTGATTGAGCACATTCGTATATTTTAACTGTTGCTCAATTTAGTTCTTTATTTATCAATCATGTTTATAGCATTCAGTTGATTATTTGCTATATGCAGCTTTGCAAAATGTGCAATATATTCCACTAAAGGAATGGTCAGACAAGATATAGTTTTTATATGCTTTCTTATTTAAATTTTGTTAAATTTTTATAGTTTCTGATTAATATGAGTACCAAAGGGAAATTTTTATCATAATAACTATTCATAAATTTAATTTTCTTCGTTCCAGCTCTAGAACCGACCAACGTAATTCTCTATACATATGGAATGAAAGACTTCTTTGTTACATTTTTCTACTTCTTGATTGCCATTGTCATGCATGCCATCGTTCAGGAGTACGCTCTGGATGTGAGTATCACTTTGCATTTCATTTGAGATGAATTAATATTCTGAGAGTGAAATGAAATTCCTTTGTCTTTTAGAAATTGAATCGGAAACTGCATCTTTCCAAGCTGAAGCACAGCAAATTTAACGAATCTGGACAACTTTTGATTTTCTATTTGATTTCTGTTGTCTGGGGAGGAGACATCATCCTGAGAGTAAGTCTGTAGTCTTACATTTACAAATCTTAGTATGCAGGAATATGAAATCTTTGTATTGCAGGAAGGTTATCTGTTGAATATTGGAAAACTCTGGGAAGATTATCCTCATGCTGAGATGACGTGAGTTTTACTTAATTTTTCAGCTTAAATGTTTTTAATATTAAATTAATTTTTGTGATTATTTTGTAGTTTCATGTTCAAGTTTTTCTTCATTATTCAACTGTCATATTGGCTGCATTGCTTTCCAGAATTGTATTTTCAAAAAATCAAAAAGGTAATTTTGTGTTTTTTGTTATAAGAAATTGAAATTTACTAAGTGACAAATGTAAACACTTAAAATTCAAGATATTTATGGAAATTTGAATGTGTTTGGTGTTCTATGCTTTCAGTTCAGCTCAAACACTTAAGGATGTTCCCATAAAAATGCTTGAATAGAAGATTTTGCTGGATAATTTCTTATTATGCTAATTTAATTGAAGATATACTACACATGAAACAACTGCTTTATTTGATAACCTACCAATTAGCTGCATATTTAATGGATGCACATGATAGTACTGAATCTTTTTAAATATCAAAAAAAAAGTATTTTTTTTCCCCTACTTAAAATTTGAAAACTCCAATAGATATGAACAAAATATGTAGATGAAAATATGGCTGTAAGTCAGTAATTTCAAGCCTGCACTAACTGAATGGCTTTGTTGTGTGTAAACATCCAATACTCAATAGTTGATAAGTTATTGGATATTTTGGAAAGTTTGTAACATTTTGAGAAACTTGTAAAACCTTGCTATGTTGGAGAAACCAGAATGAAAACCTATATTCTAATATAAATCCAGAGTAGTCAAGTTAAATCATTCCATTAAGCCAAACCAAGTATTTGACAAATTGATGTAAAGGCAGATGCTGTTCAGAGTTTGTAAGATCTTAGATATGCACCTTTCCTTTTTTTAAATTTATAATTTAATATTAAAGGTGTCTTTTAATAATTTACACTTTTTTTTAAATAAAAATTGTTATTGGAACTGGAATCAAATCTACAACAGTTGTAAATTCAATTTCCAATCAAAACTGTTCTTTCTAGATAAATGCAAGAATGTAGTATCCATAATGCAGATTAAATGCTGAGAAGTTTAATCTTTATTCATTTGTGAATGACTAGGAATGAAACATTTTAGAATGAAGACTTTGAGACAAATGTAATTGAAGATGAAACTTAAAATTGTCATCTTGACATCTGTTGTTGTTCATGATGATAAAGTAATCTTAAAATACTAATTGCAACAATCTTTTATATAAGTACAGTTTTTTGGTAATGCAAGAAAACCAAAACCAGCTTCATATATTATTATATAGATTTTCTTTATTACTGCATTAAACACAGTTGTATATTCTGTAATGTTCAGAGTGTCTAAAGACTTTAATCACATTGCATTGATCAAATTAAAAAGTTTGAGATATCAAGATATTCAGATTTGTAAATTGAGTATAATTTGGAGCATATCTGTTTGGAAATTGAATTTTGCTTTCTAAGACTAATCTCTTTAAGGATAAATCATTGTTAATAAATCTTATTGCCAAGATTTTGTTCAGAATGAAATATAAACAAAATAATATTCACTCCTTTCAAAATTTCATTCATAACATTAATGTTTACATCCTATTTCAATGCTTAAAATATGATTCCATTGTCAGATAACACTGTTCTTCAACCTGTATACATCTGGAAATGCTGCTTTATTTCCTGGAATGTTGTTTCAATTTCTGACATGAAGGAGGACTGCTTGTTGGGAATTGATAAAGTCAAAGTGGTGGGTGTACTGTGTATGCTGATAGCTTAATGGTTAGAATACTTGATGTATTATTAAAAAATGACACTTAGAGCTGTATATTTGGGTGGTTATGTAATTTACACTTCTCTGCAACAGAAATTGTTTTACATAATAGAATTGATAATTGTGTGTATAGATGGAACACTTTAAGACATTTTAACAAATGTAATGGAATTTTGTGTGTAGTTTGTGAAAAAGTGTCTTGTAATGATCACTTTATTTAAAACTGTCTTTGAAACATGATGTACTGATACAGATAAGAATCTGCAAACATAATAAACATAGGCATTACACTAGACTACTGTCTTTTGATCTTTTTCACTTACTTAACCTCTGATTCTTTTGAGTGTAGACTTGTAGCATTTAACTGATCCTTCTTTTATATCCTGAGAATACTCAAGGATTTATAGTAGGTAATGAGTCTTTTATTGTTTAAATAAATTTGTACATTGGACCAATTTATGTTTAGGAATGTTAATGATTTTAAATCTGCAACATTATCGGAGATTGGCAATTTCCAATGACATTTGAGTCATTGATTTGATTTATTATTTTTAAAAATAGTATTATTATTAATTATAAAATCTACTTTGAATTTTGAATGGTTATTAATGTAAAAACTTTTTATTTCAGGACGAGATGCCATCCAGAATAACCTATGCTACTCTATATCTGGTATTTTTAGGTTCTGCTTATATTTTTAAGTAAGTACTAAATGGTAATGTGAATCTTGGTCTAAATTATAGTTTGAAATCAAAATTAAATATATTTACATTATACGTACACAAAAAATTATTCATTATGTTTTTTAAATACATCAGTTCATCAAATTTTAATTCCATTGCATTGTTTTTAAGTGCCATTGAGCCTGTCAGTCACACTTAATAACTATGACAGCAAGGCTACCCTATAGATTGGAATTGTGTTTAATATACAGTCAAACTGCAATCTGTTTAGTCAGTAAGTGGGTGACATCTATGGTTACATATCTAGCCAGCACATTACCACTCTTTCTCTCTTTAATATGGACTTAATCTTGTTTAGAACAATATCTTTTTCTAGTGTTCTCTCTCTTTCCATGTGTTTTTGAGCTTTTAAAATGTTAACATGTGCTGTTACAGTTGAACTAACCACAATGTAATGAAGTAAACAATAACAGTGAGTAAGGTTGGAGAGATGCTAATGTTTTCTAGCTGATAGGCCATTATCGAACAAAGACTGATAATGGCCTATCAGCTAATAATTGAGTTGGAAACATCAGTGTCTCTCTGACCTTATCCAATGTTAAAAGTGTAGTGCACATTCATTACACGTGCTGCATATATATACAAGGTATACCATTTTTACTTGCATGTAACACAAGGTTTCATTTTTCACTGCTTGAAAAACCTAGGTCCTATATGTGCGAGCAAAGGATTTTGCATCCTTGCAATAATTTCTGTGAACTGTGTATAGTTCATGCTGCCATTATAGCAGGGTGCTATTGTGGTCAAGGTGAATGTTACTTTCTAAGAGACAGTTCAAAAATAACTTTGAGGAAAGGAATGGCCGATCGCTGTTTCTGGCTCGTCAAATACCGGTCTACTGGTACACTCAAATGTCGTAAGTTGGCACCTACTGTAAATAAACTAAGACACATCCCTTTTGTTTATATCCACCAATTAGAAATTGCATTGCATCTCATTCATCTGCAGAAAATAGTTCCTCGTTATTTATAAAATCATTAATGAAATACTGGTCACTTAGCAATGATTATAAATGTAGTTATTTCATATTTGTTAAATTGTTATTTTTAACGAATGTTAGCAGATTCGGAATCATTAAAAATAAACTTTTTCTGGTCATGCACGTTTTCTATTTATCACATATTAAGGCAAACATGATTGTTTGCGTTAATACATGCATTTGATAGTATTTTATTTGTGATTAAAAAAAATAAAATTAGAATTGTATTAATAAATTTAATTTTCTTTATTTTGATCTTTAAAGTCACACCTCGTCCTATATGTGAGATTGTCTTATACGTGAGTAAATATGGTATATAAAATTATAAATGTTAAAATTATACACTTTCTTTTAGAATAGTTCATTTCAAAAGATTGATTTCATTAGAAAATATAACTGTATCAAGCAGAATTTCTCAAACTGTCAGAACTGTTGAGTCTGCAGCATTATTTTTCAGTACACTTGAAATTTGAATTGTGTTGTCTTATATTTGTGCTCGTATGAATATTTGAATAAGATAATGGCACAAAAGAAGGAAAGTGTTTGGATATAAGGTATGAAAAGAGTTTAATAGAAAGAGAGTAATGTTGGCATGAGATAATATTTAAAGAAGTAGCATGCATTTTGGACATCCAGTGGCAGCTGCAGACTATAAAAAAAGGGACACAACTAAAAACAAGACAGGAGACATTCTATATTATGCAAGAAGCTTCAAAGTCTATGATTCAACATTGAGTCAGTGCTCCCATATTTTAAGTATGTAAAAAGTTATTGTAGAATTTGATCCACATTTTATCAAAACGTTTGAGAATGGAGAAATAAAACAAAATAATTCAAAATAGCTTTCTCTTTATTTTCTAATTTTATTTGATGAATTTGGTTCTATTGATATTTTCTTTCCTTGGCAAAAACATTTTATTCACTAAATACATTTATAAGATTTTCAAAAAAGCTTAGGGCTTTATATAGAAATTTTTAAAATTTTAATTTAAGTTTAGCATCTTAATACAAATGATTCAGAAAGAATTGTAGTTGTAGCCAATCTTGATTGAACGGGATTCATGAATGAAATTTTGGATTACAGCCAAGCTTTATATTTTCTTGAAAGTTAAAAATTTATAGAATTTTTGATTTTGGTCTAGTAACTAGGGCAATTACTAGCTCTTGCTAAATATACTAGTTTCTATAAAATCACTGCAGTTAAAAATTAGAGTGCAGCCAGTTTTCAGCTCAGACTTGTTAAATGCAGTTGTTACCTGGCATCTACTGAGCGTAGACTGGCTTAGAGTTTGGAAGAAAAGTAGGAAAGTTGAATTTCATCCACTCACACAATAGCAATGCACCTACACTACCTAATACTGCATAGTATGTATACAGACTGCACTGGAGCACAACAAAATACTAAGAATTAAAGTAGCAAGTATGATGTGATAATAACTCTTGATACTCTCTTGCAATGTCGTCTTGTCACTTAAGAGTTCCCCTTTTCAGTAAGATAACGTATTGCTCTTAGTCTTTCACTTTTCCAGCTGTTATGGAATATAGCATAGAAAACATATGGTGATTGGTCAAGTTTCCACTATTGGGTTTTTGAATTTCTTGACATTCTCATACTCCAGGAGGCCAGAAATGCAAAATAAGATTCCCTAAAATTCTGTGTGTGTTGATATCTATTCTGCCTTAAGTCTTTGGACCCAATTAACTAAAAATTTTGAAACTTGACTTGTTTATTTCTATATACAGGGCATTGATGCTCATAATTTTTTATGGTTAAATATCAAGGGGCAGGAGATAGAGAGGGGAGTCTTGTGTCATATCTCAAGCTGGGTCAGACTTAATGAAAATTTTGTTATTTGAATTTACAATTTTAAAAGAAAAAGTTAACCCTACTGTCAAAAGATAAGCATTTTATTTTTTATAATAATATAAAATTAATTTTTAATAGAATCTTATAACAGATGACACCACATACAATATTTCAATTTAAACTTAAATGTTCTCTTAGTAAAAACTTTCTCATAATTCAACATATTTATTATTTGTTGTCTTTGAAACCATGTTTGATAAATTTGTTGGACTTCGAACTCAAATTTGAGTGTTTAATAAACACTTGGCTTTATTTCCATCTCCTTTATTTAAATATTTATTATTATTATGTTATGAATGTCATTCATTTTCAGCTGATACTGGGCCAAGTGATATGCCAAACTAAAGTCAAGACATAGCTACCCAAACAAATGTTACATTAAGCTTCTGTGTGGTTGGTATTGGTTTCAGCATTTAGAAATTTCCTAACAATGTGACATGTTCAATATTGCAGCTTTCTATAGTGCCATGTATATGTTTTCATTAAGGTTAACATTTCTAGACTTTTTTGTAATATATATGATATAACACCAGTAGACAAGAAGACAACAGGTACAAAATATATCTTATCCTTCCTCCACATTTTTCTTATTTCTTGAGTGAGTAGAGTGTACTTGTGAATTTTTTTGGTGTGAGCACACATTAAATTACATTATGATTATACTTTGAGTTCTTAGTTAGAAATATATTCCAAAGAGAGGTTTTAACTTTCTATTGTGTTTGTTAATTGTTTTTATTGTCATAGGAATTCCACTGATTTATAAGAAACACAGCTTAAACATAGTAGATAGCTATAACTCAAATTCTGATTACTATAAGAAAATCATAAAAGATTATTTTAAGTAATGTTTTGGGACTTGATAACATTACCTGTGATTTATATAAATTGCTTCTAAGGTGCGTCCCATAAATATAAAGACACAACTTGTTAAGCAAATAAAGGCTAAACTAATTTAATTTTGAGGTAGTTACAACTTACAAATAAACATACAGTACGACCCCGCTTAACGCGGGGGATGCGTTCCTAGACAACAAAGCGCTAAGCGAAACAGCATTAAATGAGGTCATTTTAACATAGAGTAAATAGGGATAGGGAAACAAGTGACCAAAAATAAACAAATTTTACTTTAATTTTAAGTTATATTATTATACAAATTAATATAAAAATATGTTAAATAACACACAAACATATGCACACAGAAATGTGAAGTTCATATTTTGTGACAAAGGTCCTGACTTTTCTGAAATTCTTGTTCTTTTGCGATAAAGTCATAAAGTTTCATTTGTCGCTTTTTTCTATCCTTAAGCAAATGTTGGTAGCAGAATATCACATCCAAAATGCCTTGTTTTGCTTTTGCATTCCTTTTAAAATCTGGATCATTTGCTACAATTTGATCAACGATTTAACCAAAATCATTGATCAAATTGTACAGTAGAGCATCGATTATCCGACTCAATTGGGGACTAGGGTTGGTCAGATAACCAAAAAGTATGAAAAAATACATTATTAGTATGATATATTAGTATATCCCATGTAATTAGTATATTAGTATATCACTATTAACCTACTTTGCATTGAATTTTTATCAATGTTAAGACTAACAAAATTTTTTAAAATAATAATCGTCGCTAGTGTATCGTTAAAAATTATTTTAAAATTATTCGATTGCTCACAAAACAAACAACCACTTATAATTAGAAAATTAAACCACGTTTGAATACTGGCTTCCCTTTCATGGTCGAGCCAGTGTTGCCAGCTAAAACACGCAAAAATTTAACAAAAATAATATTAAAGTAGCCAAGACATAGCCAAATATTGTAATGCCATATCACTAGCGGACATTTGAATTTGCCAACTAGAACACGGTCAGTTAACATACTATATATGATATTTTCTTTAAATCTATGCAATTTTGGAAAAAAGTACACCTTTTTGCCACCTTTTGCTGATTGGTTTGTGTTTGCAAATAATTGTATTATAAACAAATTAATGAAATGCCACGATAATTTAAATCAGCATAAATTTTGAGCTTTTTTAAGGCTTCAAGCAGATCGCGTTATATTGAATCAGCATTAAGCAGGGTCTTACTGTACTAAAAAATCATGTATTTATATTGTTTAACAACTTAACAATAAATTAATTTAAATCAAAATCACATTTCTTGCTGTCCCAAAAATATAAAAGCATAATACAAAATCACTAGAACAGTAGAAAGTATTGTTACAAATCTTTAATAATCAACTCATAACCAATACAATTCCCCTTTTTCATTATAACGTTGTAGATACAGTCCAATATTGATTGTATAAGTTTTTGAAGGACTGTTGTAGTTATTTTTTCCAATGGATATTAATTGTATGTTTTAACTCATCTACACTGTTATATTGGGACCCATTAGCATATACAGCTCTAGCTAAGATGCTAAGATTTCCTAGAGGTTTTCCATTGGATTCAAATCTGGGGAATGAGTTGGCCAATCAATATCTGGGACTCCATTACTTAAAAACCACTCATAAGTTGATTTAGCTGTGTAGATCTTGTTGGAAAAACCAATGATTTCCATCAATTACATCAGCCCAAGGCAAAAGATAACTTTCTAGCATGTCTTGATAATGATCTGCATTCGTTCGGCTACTGAGGAATGCAGTATTTGTCTTGCCAAACCAACTAAACCCACCCCATATCATCATTGAACCTCCCCCATGCTGCCATTTTGAAAATATTTCTTCTTTACCCATCAAATCATGCTAATAACAAGTCCAACCATCTGTTCCATCAAAACTAAACTTCTTCTCATCACTCCAAATGATGTGCTTCCATGTGTCTGTCCATCAAATTTTCTTCCATGCCCACTGCAAGTGCTTTTGCTCATAGAAATGGTTAGTAGTGGTGCAGGATCTTTCTTCTTATAGATGAGATGCTGACATGTGCTAACAATTCTTCTTCCAATTGTAGATTTTGATACATTAAGCTCTGGTTTTGATCCTAGTTTTCATAAAGATGTTTAGTTGCTTTTGATTTCCCTCAAAATACTACATTTTCCTCTATTTGTAAGCTTTGAAAGTCAACCTGTTGATTTCTTTTGTCCATATTTGTCTCCATGCTTTATGAAATTGTCAATTACAGTTGGAGAACAATTAATTATTTTGCAATTGCTCTTGCTGAGTAATTTTCATCTCTTAAAGCTGAAATCGTGTCTTTTTAAACATCTGTTAAGGATTTTGCACGTCCCGTGATGAAAAACAATTCATTTACATCAATACGTAACAGAAATAAACATTTGAAATACACTGTGGTACTGTATGACTTCTGTTGTTAGAAAACTGAACCTGCCTTTATATTTTTGGGACAGCAGGAAATGTGATTTTCATTTAAATTAATTTATTGTTAAGTTGTTAAACAATATAATTACGTGATTTTTTAGTATGTTTATTTGTAAGTTGTAATTACCTCAAAATTAAATTGGTTTTGTTATATGATAATTAGTTTAGCTTTCATTTTCATAACAAATTGTACCTTTATATTTACGGGACGCACCTTATTATAGTGTACATAGCTTGTAGCTAATAAGCTTGCATGGAAAGGCAACTTTACATATCATGAAATTATTTACAATTCCATACAGACAAACAGCTTGCTGAGTTTATTGGAAAATTGAAGAGATATTTTATTTGCATACCCACTTTGGCTTTAGGTATTATGCAGTTAATTAGTTTAGATATGTAAAGACCAGAATTCTCTGTCACTAGCATTGTAAAAGCTACTAGGTTTGACTTCTGTATCTGCACATTATATTCCGTTGTTCAAGCACAAGGTAGTGCAATCACTCGACCACTTGACATTTTTCATCAGTAACTTTTATTCAGTTGATATGTGTATAAGTTATTTGTACACATTTCAGGCTTAATAACACCCCCCTCCTCAGTCAACTGAAATTAATAAAATGTACACAAATCATAAAATGCAATATACATACCCTGAAGAGTCATTACATTATGACCACCTGTTTAATACAACGTAGGACCAGGACCACCTTTCACCCGCAAAAATGCTAACACACATTTTAAATACCAAACTACACATACCTCAAAATCTGAATCACCTTTTTTAAAAAAATCTACTTTAAACATTTGTGTAACCAGTGTTATAATTTACACAAATAATCATCTTCACTTATCTAATAAACAATACAGGTAGCCCTCAGTGTATGCCTGTTCAATTTACGCTGATTCGCAATAACACCGCTGCAAAATTTGCCGTTTCGAGGTGTAATTCCCCGATTTTCCCTATGCTAGACTGATTTTCATTTCAGTGTTGACGTATTTACTGAGCCGCAACATTGTACATTCGTTAAAACAAAGATTTTTATTAAATATATTTATTTTTTCTGTTTAATATTATTGGTATGTATACATTTGCATTAAATTAATATTAAAATACTAAACTTTTAGGTACCCACAAGTCAAGATATTAAACTTAATAGTCCAATAAATGGCGTTCGAATCCATAGTGCCAATGAATGTATCCCATATCAGTTCATTCAGGAAAACACCTTACAACGCAATAGCACTTCCGGCGATCACAAATTATCGTTAGTGAGACAAATCTACTTCTCGTTGGCCAGAGGATATTTATCTCTCCTTAGCCACCTTGAATTTTCCCGCTCAAACTTATATATGCACTACAGCGACCAATGGTCGACCAATCAGTGTCTTCGCTTGTCTGTAGCTCTACGTCGGGTTAACGTATCCTTTCAACTAAGGAAAATTTGACGAATGAAGTTTGTGAGTTAGACAATGTTGGGAGCGAAGTGCATTATATTCGACCATATTCTGAAATTTTTAATGAAAAAAATCAAAAATGTAAACAATTAAAGATGGATACTTTTTTCGAAAAATGTAAGAAATTCGAAACTAAAATTTTTAAATAAAAACATTTTACTTTATTTTATGATAAAATACATTTAAAAATTAAAAATTTATATGTATTTTGTATTATATTGTATTAATAAACAAAATTATTAGCTTATTTTTCACTTATGTAGAACCTAACCCTATACCTCACTGTAAATACGGGTTTGTTTTACGCTGATTCGATTTGTGCTGGCTTTTGTAGTAACAGAACTGCAGCGCAAGCTGAGGGTTACCTGTATTTATCAGTATTTGTATTACTTAATTTAACTCGCACATTTTTTAACATACCGTCACGTGTTGTTCCCCTAAGTACAGTATTGTTCGCACACTTGTTGGGAAGATGTGCAAGTGTGCGAACAATACTGTACTTAGGGGAACAACATGTGACGGTATCTTAAAAAATGTGTTTAAGAGTTAAATTAAGTAACGCAAATACTGATAAATATTGTTTATTAGATAAGTGAAGATAATTATTTGTGTAAATTATAACACTGGTGACACAAATGTTTAAAGTAGATTTTTTAAAAAAGGTGATTCAGATTTTGAGGTATGTGTAGTTTGATATTTAAAATGTGTGTTAGTAGTTTTGCGGGTGAAAGGTGGTTCTATGTTGAATTAAACAGGTGGTCATAATGCAATGGCTCTTTGATGTGTGTATATTGCATTTTATGATTTGTGTATATTTTATTAATTTTAGTTGACTGAGGAGGCGGCATTATTAAGCCCAAAACGTGTACAAATAACTTTAATTTTTATTCAGTTGATATGCATATAATGATGAGAAATGTGGAGTGATTGCACTACATCATGTTTGAAAACAAAGGAAAAAATACCAACATGGTTTCAAGAATGTTATGCAAATTATATATTGATTATAGTATGAAAAGTATTGTTTTTGATGTTTCATGAATTCTAATTCTGAAATAAATTTTTTTTAAGCTTTTCGAGAATTGCCATCTGCCTGACCACGATGCATTACGTCGTCGAATGCATCTTCCATCTCTCTCGACTGTTATATTTTGCCGAAAAATCAAAAGCTGCCAGTTATGGGTAAGAACGTTTAAGAAATATTGTGATTGCTTATGATATTGTCTAATATTCCATATTCTGAATGATGCATGAAACTGCAATTAAAAAGCAAAAGAATCAAATTGTCTTTCTAGCAATGAATAAAAGGTGCATTTGTAAATTTAAGTGTTTTTATAGTTGTTTTACTTTTAATTTTGTGCTAAATTACTGTGTAAAGTTGAAACTTTTATTGCAACAAGATATCTATATTAATCAAACAACTCATAATCTAACATTAAACATTATCATCTAGTGCATACATATACAGGATTAATTAAGCATAGAAAAGTGTCATTCATAGCCAATCAGAATCAATTTTGTCTACAACAGGTGATCTATATTCTACCAATCATAGTAGTCTAACATTGCACTCCTGAAAACTGGAAGTGCTGCCATTATTTCTATCTCACTTCCATGATTTAACTGAAGATCTGAAAGAGTTATAGCACACTTTGAGTTAACCTTTGTAGAGAGGGTTAGTCAGATATGGTGCTATCACTATGTAGTGAAGAATAAACGTGGGAAATTTTTTAAGAATTTTCCCATACATTTTTCTCATTTCCATTTTGGAAAAAAAAATTTTTAAATGGTCATGTCTAGTAAAGAGAAATCTTTCTTTATTGTCACATAATTCCTTTTTTATGTGAATTTTTTTCGTGGTTATTTTTGGTGATATCCACAAAATTTTTTTACTCATATAGATGACGTTTTCCAGTGCCACATAATTGCCCTTGATGGGTATATCCGTCGATCACTGCAGAATGGTTAAGAGTTTGTTATAATCTGCATACATTTTGAGAGTAGTTATACATTTATTAAATATTTTTCTAATTATTTTCATGTTTATAGTCTAAAACAAATAATAGTGGCATATCCATTCCATTATAGTGCAGTTCTATTTCACTTGTCTTTTAAAATTTACTTTATTAATTTTTTAATTTGACACAGCTTAAATCATTCTTTGCTTTATAAATAGAGGGCTGTCCATAAATTACCTAACACAGATATAAATGGATGGGTATGCAGATGATTGTTACATTGCTTCACAAGGGGGTGGGTATATTTACAAAATTATTATGCTAGGTTCTCAACCCTTGGGTAACAGAATGATTCATTTTTGTTTCCAAACAGTTGCATAACAAACTGTACTGTTTGTCACTTCTTTATATGTAATTAATAAAATAATGTAATGTTCAATTTTTTGTGCTATGTTGTATTCCTTAATAGAATTAAGAGGGTTGATCTATGATGTCTTACATAATATGAGTATGCAGATGTGTTATGGAACATTACAGGAGGTCGGATGGTAGTTGAAAGGTAAAAATAGCATTACATGATTTATTGACAATCCCTTATGACTTATACTGATTTCTAAGGATCCTGATAATTATTTAACTATAATGAAAGCAAATACAATCTCCATTGGAACGTAAAAGGAATTTAATAGATTTTGTCCCTTTTTTTCCTTACTAAATTTTAATCTGTTTCAGATTTATGATTTGGAACACACTATTCGTTCTGGTGAGACTTGCCTCCATTACGCTGTCTGTTCTGACATTCTGGTATGGTCTTGCCCTCAATGAATCTGCGGGGAAGATTGAAGTGGCCACTGGAAACTTCAACACGTCACTCATACGGTAAGTAGGCACTTCTGTGTTAAAATTTATTTCTAGTATGAATGACTTATGTTTGGATCATTCTTCTCATTCTCCAGTGTAAACTGTCTGGTTGCTGTGTGCCTTCTGCAGGCTTGGATGATGTGGAATTTTATTAATTTCCACTTAAGGAGAATGAGAGAGAAGGCTGCCCAAGTGGCCAGCACCAAAAAGAAGGCTCTTGCAAAGAAGGAAAGGAAAATTAGAAAAGAAGAAAGTAAGTGATGAAATTGTTGGAAATTTTATTTAAAAGAATTGCAGTTTTTTTTGTATTTATTAATGCAATCTTTTCTTCTAACAATGCAATTAATCAATAACTGCTTATTTCCTATGATTTTATTGCATGATTCTTTTGTTTGTTTTTTTTAATGATAGAACACTTCTAAAAAGTAGAATTTCTTTAATTTGTTACAATATAAATCATTACAAAATGACACAGAATGGATACACATGACATTTAGTATCAGAAATAAATGTTAAAACTAGTTTCAATTCAAACAACTCAATTAGTAAACAGATTTTCCCATATGTTTTATTTAAATGAAAAAAGAGTTTTTGATGTATTGTAAATACAAGTAATCAGTTATCTACCAAAATTTTCTAAAATAAATAGAACTTACTTTGACCTTGCAGATGATTTAAACTTTGTATGACTTAAATGTCATATTTGGCCTGTTCTTAAGTGGGCTGCATATACAAAAGAATTCCCATAAGGTTATAATGGTATTTCTACATTTATATACTTAAATATTTAGTCTACTATTCAAATAGGCTATACATAATATAAATTATAAATACACTGGTGTTTGCTTAATTTAATGACATATTTCTCAGAGCATATCCTCATCATTAAACAGCACACACCTATAGTCTTCTCTTGAAGGCTAGGGTTTGAATTTATCACTAACAACCATGCATTTATATCTGTTGATCAACAGATATACACTCTGAAAAGTAAGTTTTAAACCACCTTCAAACTGTGACCTCTCACTGCTTGGATGCCGTGATGACAATGTTAGTTACACATACTATACTTTCATGTATTCACCATATTCATTGAGATATTTATCCTAATGCTGTGAAAGAGAATGCATACTTGGCATATAGAATTCTCAAGTTCTGTTTGCAAAACTAGTAGTGGATTATACTGAGTGCCTTGTAATGTGATAAAAACTTTATCCCAGAGTTTTCAGAGGTTCAAACAGATTATATTTGCTAGCCAACATGTCGCACATTACTAGGACATTGTGAGCTGTATACAGTCTAGAGACTTTGTAACTAATTACTTAGTTTGTATCTCTATGAAACCATCTCCTGAAAGAGGTTTTCATCAGATAGCAAAGCAGCCAATATGGTCTTAACAGTGATTCTACTAACAATATCAAAACTTTCACAACTTTAGGACAAGTAATTCAGTGTATATGGCAAAATATGTGGAAGTTTAATTTGTATCTAACATTGTTCCACCACAATATGATGCATTTTCTTCTATGACACACATCTTACGGGATTATGTTTGAGGCATAAACATCATTTGCAGTAAATGCCAAATTAATTCAGTCAATGTACACATTAAATGAAGAAATATAAATAAAAATTATTATTTTGTACATTTAAACTTTAATAATTTGACAGTGTTTTACATGAGATTTTTGTTAGTTTTAAAAAATATTTATTTGCATCATGTAATTAGAAAAACTGAAACTGATAATTGTAATTTCACTCCTTTAGAAAATTTATAACAAAGAAAAGGTGCAGAGACATCACGGCCTGGTTACATTTTTACCATCAGAAGGTATTAATTGATGTTTCTGTATTTAATGAATGTGCTCAACTTTATTTAAAGGTCAGTAATGCTGCCGACTTGGCACTGCGATAAAATCTGTATACTTTGGCAGAATTTATCGAAATCAAATCTCTAAACTTGTGTGTCCCATTTACAATATCATGCAGGTTCTTCAGAATAAATTCAACAAGATTATATAAAATACAAGAATACAGTCCATAACAAGTTTGTTTCAAGATTATTATATGCAGCCAATTTTCAGATGCATAACTGCAAATTTTATGAAAGGATTGTGAAGGTTTTGCTCCTTATCATGTACATATAATGTAGGATAAGATATGTGTTCATCAGATATTTAAACTCCATAGAATTCATATTTTATTTTATAGCAGAGTTAGATACAGTGTCAACAGGTTGCAGATTTAAGTCAGTTTATAATTCATTAAAGTTTGTCATTGTTCGATTAGCAAATTCTTATGCAACTATCTTAACTTCTAACATTAAATACTCTTGAAACTCTGAAGTAATTTGATTGAAAGTAGAAATTGCAAAGGGTCTGTTGATACTGCTCTCATTGCATAGTCAAATTTGATTGGTAGTGTGACTAAACTCCTTCTTGTAAGTTCAACTTTTGTTGTGCCATAGTTTTGAATTATAAATATTATACTAATTTCTGACACACTCTTCAATTTAAAACATTTGGATTTATTTTCTGTAAGCAAAGACAATTAATTATAGTGTCATTGTGTATCTCTGTTTTCCCTCCACATGTAAGTTCTGTTGAACTGTGGTCCTGTTCTCAAGTTCTCTGTTGAAATTGAGTTGAAGTTTTCTTGCTTTTGTATAGAACCCACTTCTTCTTAATTTGAAAAGTTGTGGACACTACTTGTAATATTTTGTTACTTAATGCCAACAGAACAGAAATGAAACTGTTGTCTTAAGTATTGTAGATTTACTTTACATTAAAAATAAAATTTTGCCCAATTATCAATGTAAAACTTTATTTACAGAATCTTTGCATTGGATTTTTCTCAAATGAATATAAATTTCTTTGTAAAGTTTTCTTTTAAGTTATTATGAAGTTGTTACTTTCTAGTTAAGTACACATTCTTGCAGACATTTCAAGAAAGAAATCAGTTTTTGGATGGATTTCAAAACTCCTTCATGAAGAAATTGTGTGTAATTGCTTTTAACAAATTTAATAACAACAATTTTACTATAACTTTAGTCTGTGAATTAATTATATAAAACTTGAAAAATTTCTTCTCATTTTTGCAAGTTAATAATAAAGATTTGCTTTTGGCAGAATAAAAAGATCAGTTTAGAGATATTGAATTAATGCTGGAATCTAGATCATGTAACCCATAAGTATTAATTTAAAATGCTTTAATTAATTTTATGCTTTAAACATTATTAACATTTTAAAAATAATCTTATATTAGAGTAAATAAGTCAAATAGACCAAAGAAGCAGTCACATTTGAATAAAACCCTGGCATAATTTACACGTGTATGAAATTATAGTTTGGTTGGATCATTTCTTACCTGCCAGTCCATGATCTTTATAGGACAGAATATTGGATTGTGAAGGTTGCTGAATTGGTGATATGTGATATCCAAATGTCAGGACTTATCATATGTGGGATAAAGGAAAGTGAGGCAAATAGCTAGAGTGACAAACAAACCCATTTATTTATACTAAGTCTTACAATCTAGTGTGTCTTGTCTTCTGGGGGCTCTGGACAGTTCAAATAGTTGGCCCCGGGGCAGTCAGTCAATGCTTGATGGTCTGGGAGGTTGTGACGAAGGGTGATAGCCCAAAGTTCAAACTGGATGGTGTCCACTCGTGGAGGCAGGGAAAAGTCTGGACAGTTGACTGTAGTTGTTAGCTGAGGAAAGTCTGGACAGTACTTCTCCAAAACAGTTGTAATTTGAAGGGAAGAAGTCTCTACAATTAACTTCACTAGGGGAAGCAGGGAAAAAGTCTGCCTTTGTCCTCGAGATCCAGGTTTTTAAAAGATTCTCTTCCACAGATCTCTAGCTTTTGATTGGTCGGTTTCCTGTATCCAAGCAGATGACAGACCATTTCGGGCTACCAAAGGTTTAATTCGACACTGTGTTTTAATCTGATCAAGGGAAATTAATTTCACCTTGAAGCTCCTGCTCGTATTTAATTGTTTTGAATTCTTATGAGTCTGACACACGATATCAGCGCTGCATCTCCTTTTAAGGTTATTTAAAAACTTTTTTCTCTCTTGGTTAATAATTTTATTATTTTCCAATTTTATTTAGATGTTTTTTCCAATTTTTACGAGCGATAGAATCAGCCTGATCCCTTGATTTGACACCTTTATGATATTTTTAACGTGTGAGCTTGAATATCGCTTGGGCCTCACGTAATGGTTATCCTTCTTACAAGCACTATTCATTCCCTGAAATGTGCATCTATAATCATATACAAGATCTTTCAAAAAGAACGTTGCCATTTTAAATCACTGAAATTATATTAATTATAACCTGAAAATAATTTAACATATATCAAGACAGAAAAATACTCCAAGCTTTACAAGTTTTCTTGTTACAATCTCTCAATATGTGCACCTCATGTCATACAACACTCATCTAGCTGATTATCAATTTCTTCCCATACTTGCTGCAGCATATCCACCTTGTACAGTACTTCTCCAAAACAGTTGTAATTTGATTCTGCAGCTCCTGTAAATTCATTGTCCTATGGGCAATGGTGCACATAGACACAGTGTCTTTCACATAGTCTTTCCAGAAACCTGGGTGGCCAGCACGTTAATGGGTCATCATTTGGCCTGTGGTGTCCAATTCATTCTCAAAGAAGCACGTGATTTAAAATTTTGCAAATCTCTATGTAAATGAGGCAAATTCCCATCTTGTTCAAAGATGTAGTTATCAGATTCTTGATTCAGTTGAGGAAACAGCCAGTGCAGCGAGTCTGGAAAGATGATTGTTGGCTGAATGCATGTCGAGATGCACATATTGAGAGATTGTAATAAACAGGTACAAAACTTGGAATGTTTTTTTCTTTTAAAATATATTAAATTGTTTTCAGGTAATAATTAACATAAGACAGATTATTTTTGAAGACTTTGTATATATTTCTTTGTAAGTGAGACTCATCACATGTCTTCCTTACTTTTGATGTTGATAAGATTCAATAAATGATGTATACACCTTATAAAATGAATAAAACTAACTAAAATTTAAAATGTTAAGGTGTTAGGAAATTTTGCTTCTAGCCACCAAAGAAATTACCTATTAAGAAGTTAGAATTGGGTGTCTATGATGCTTCACACACATCAAAGTACTTCAAAGCATTTGGAGTATTTGATTCTCAGTAACTCGATTGCATGGTTAACAGTTAATATTTTCTTAAACTTTTGATTCTCGTGCTCTGTCTCTTAGAAGAAACTAATTACACTCCGATTGCCACCAAAGTTAATTTTCTAACAAAACCTTGAAATTAATTCATTTTTCAATAAATTCTGCATGTAAAACCTTATATATACAGATTTCATTGCATAATTGAGTTCTGTGTCTGTATAAATTAACATTGTACTTCTTGCATGTGAAATTATTTAAGAATTTTATGTTTAACTTTTTGGCCTGTTAAACTTTTACTTAATGTAAATGGGAGTTTTTGTATGTTTGCATCTCGTATGAGAAAGGTGTGCATGAAGTTACCTGCGTGATGGCCAAAAGTTACTTAACTGAGGCATGTATGAAACTACCGTGACAAAATATGCCTTTTTTAACAGAATTTTAGGCCATCCTGTATCCGTATAAATAGGCTTAGTCCCTATTTTTTCATTAATGTTTGCTCCTATGTTACCATTAATCATGTTACTGCTGATTCTGACTATTAGATTGCTGCTCCTATTTAAATAAATACTAAATATTATGAATATGCAAGCATTAATGCAAAAATGGAGACCTAAGCTATGGAATTAATTTTACTTATGAAAGGCAGAATTTGCATGGTCTTAAAATATGTGCCACTAATGAAAATGTGTGGTTAAGTCAGGTGTTTGTATTAAGTAAAGGGATGAGAATTCATCAAACCAGTCAGGAGTGAGGTGACAAACAGGAAAATTGAATCTGACAGACAAATCTGCTCAGAATAATTAATTTGTAGGTCAGACAAATTATCATCTAAAACGGTACATCAGTAAGATGATCGTGTTACTTAATTACTTTCCTTTAGAATATTGAAGGGCTGCACACCAATTTGAACTTTTTAAAAATTCTTATTTTATAGATTGCTAGCATTAAACATTTCTTTTTCTATGCTATAATTTGTAATTACTGCATTGTTGTTATGGGCAAGCTTGTAGATAATTTTATGGGACATAATTTGGCTAAAAATGGAAATGCAACTGAAGCGAGAGAGTTCATTCGGTGTCGTAATTCATAAAAATGCATGAGATTTATCTAACGAGGACATCGCAGACACATTTGAAATGTGTAGAATCTATCACTGGTTACAAAACTTAGGATAAGATTAGGAAATTGCAGTCTCGTTACAGCAAACAAGACTAACGTTCCATTTTATCCCATTTTTCAGTGAGGAAAGCGTCGGAAGACGATGTGAACGAACTCCCGGAGGTGGATCAAAACACAAAGAAAGACCTGCGCTCTCGAACCGTGGTGAGTTCAACCGCCAGTCCAAAATCAAAACGAAGTTAACGTCTCCCGGAACCGTTCTCCGGCGAGCTCGGGCGGACGACGAATCTTTTTTTTAACCCCGTACCGGTTTTTACCACTTTGCTTAACTCTGTGTCACGACGCTTTTTAAAAAAATTATATATATATTATAATAATAACAAAAAAATCAAAATAGGTTTGGTTTCCGTTGAGTTTTTATATGTGAAAAAAACTGTACAGTTAACAGACGATGACAGTTTCCAACAAAATTGGAACAGATACTGTTTCGGACAGTAGGAAATTTGTAAATTTGGGATTGAAGTTGATTTTTGTATATTTTTCTACTATATCTTCATAAATAAAGTTGCACATTCCAATTAATTATTGATTAGTATTGTGTAATTTGGTATGTAACATCCGGTTTTTCCATACGCTTGCACCTTTCCGGCATCCTCGTATGACCTGTTACGATAAACGTCATCCAGTCTAATTTAATTTTTTAACCCATGGTGACAGTTGTAACCACTCATGTCTTGCCCATTAATCACTAAAGAATATAGCACCATAGCACACTCATGAAACATTTGGCTCTAGTGTCTAAAATTATACCTGTACATTAACTTACATTTGAATTACACAAATATAAATTAATTTTATCTTAATGTGCAAACGTAGTTTTTTTCACCATCCATTGTTAGAGTACACACTTGAACAGTGGACAGATAGGAAAAATCCATCAGTAACTTAAATTATGGATGGATTTTTTGTCTACGTCTGCTCTGAGCATTTGCCAAGTGTGCAATTACCTTTACAGAGATACAAATTTAATTCATGTTTCACTCATTTAAATTGAAATTTGCATATTCTGTAAAGATTTTAGCAAAAAAGTGCTTTTGAATAATTTAATCCCAATATATGACATAAGTTGCAGTTTAGATAATTAATTACTACCAAAGACAAGGATTGAGCAGTACAGAGGATCCTCTGTAATGCTTAATTGCCTTTAAATCTGTAATTGGACCGTACAGTTATTGCCAACTGTGTACAAAGACCAAATTCGACTTGCATATTATTCTCATAAGTGTTCCAACATACACATACCAAATGGTGGCAATACTGATAAATGTCATCAGTGTGTAGAGTAAATGTAATCTGAATACAGTATCGACACACAGATGTGCTAAACTACTTGCAAGATTTATTCAATTAACTTTTATGATACTTGTATACGAATAATGACACTGCAAAATCTTTTAGATACAACAATGTGTGTAAATTGTAATTTTACCAGGGCTGTGGAGTCGGAGTCGTGGAGTTTTGGTGTTTTAGTCGGAGTCGGATGATAAAGAAAAGTCGGAGTTGGAGTCGGTAGATTTTTACGCGACTCAACAGCCCTGAATTTTACAATCCAAAATATGATTCAAATCTTAGACACCATTACACACTTAGGATTTTGTGTACCTCAAGGAACTCACTTTACTGAGTTTTCTCAAGAAAGTTGAGTAGAAGTAAAGTGAAGTTTACCCCTTGTCTAAGGGGTGTGCGCGTGTTCGTGGTCACTACGTTGCTTTGAGGTCTCAAGAGCATGTGGATGCCTCACGATTGTAGCTGCATGTATAGAATGAAGTAAGTGGTGAAAGTGCTGAGGATCTGTGAACAAACGTTTACATTTTAATAAATGAAATGACAGAAAATGAAATAGATCAGGATTACTCACGCTCAAAATGGACTTTTTACTGAATACAAACAGATCTAAACACGTGTATCCATTGGGTTTTTCCAGTTGATCCATAAAGATCATCGCCTGAAAGACAAAATTCTGTTAATTTCGTGGTCCCATTGGTGGCACTATAACATCTCAAATCCTCGTAATCATCTACATTAACTCATACAGTCAATTAACCCGTTAGTTTCAATTACGTACGCGAGGTGGCGCACATTGGTTTAACAATGAAAATTCGAATCAGTTGCCATTATAAGCAAGTCGTGACGTCGGGTAATTGAGTAAATTCTGTCGGATTAACTTAAATTACTCGAGTGTCTACTTACCTGATTTGTGGTGTGTGGGGGCGGGTCCGCAAATAGGATGGCCCCGTACAAATAGTGGTAGGGTTGTTTAGCCTATAAAATTGCGTTAGGGTTATTTTAAGGTCAGATAAATTAAGTGCGAATCTGGCACTCACCACTGTCGAAGTAGTTGCCAAAGTTAGCATCACGATCATGAACGTTCCGAATATCATGACGATAAATGTGGTCATGATGAGGAAGGAGCAAATATCTGTGGCTAGGAAGAGGTAATGGTAGAGCACCATGCACATGGTGGGGATGAATGAGGCATAGATGACGAATATGTAACACGCTAAGTGTTTATCCGCCATCCTAATCATGGTGGACAGATCAAAATGACGTCGATGGATCGCTTCCAAATTAATCAAATCCAAGTTGGCCCCGAGTGCCTTCACCTCATCGGTTAGTTCTTGCAGCAAGTGCTTCAATCGGCTGGTAATGGCCAAAAAGTACAGAAGAGAGAGCACGTGAATCATCGTATTGTTGATGAATCCGAACGGCATGATTACAGAGGCATAAAGGGCTACCAGCAGGCCCACCTTCCTCCTGAACTCTCCGAAAGAAGTCAGTAAACGTTGGCAAACTGGCCCTACTAGCCCAAAAATCGTAAGGGGGAACCCCGCGAAGAGTATCCAAACTTGCAACCTGCTAATTATGAACTCATTCTTGCAGGTGGAATGCATCTGGTTCCATAGCTTTATGAACGTTACGTCTGCATGGTGCAGATTGTTGTACGTAACCATTAGGGCCCCGTTTAAGAAGTAAATGGTCATCAGGGTCTTGTACATCTCGGCCACGTTTTCATTGCCCGAAGCGACTATGGATATGCCCTCCCTGGTTCCTACCAATTCGGACAGCCAGGGCATAATTCGTAATTTTAAATTAGTCGTTTCTATGACGTAACCCCAGAGTACGAAGGTGAACATCAGTTGTAAGTAGGCACTCCTTCCAGTTTTGGGCTTTTCTACCCTGATCAATTGACTCTTCAGGAACATGTAGTGCCTTAGAAGTATTGGGACCTTGTATAGATATAGCGCCTCGTCCATCTTGAATCAATCAGCCATTAATCGATCGATAGTAGCTTGATCGATCGTGCAATAGATCAATATTTGTCATTAACGTAACGTATTAATGAAGGCCATCAAAGGTCTTCGCAAAAAAAAAGAAAAAAACTAGTTGAAGCTGTAAACAGCGCGAGTTACGTATTCTCTACACGTGCCTGCATTTTGTTAATACAGTAACATTTGATTATCCGCTATCATCACGTATCTAAAGCATTAACGATGCGTAACACGTGAAAATCACGTTACTTGAGTAATTAACGGTTTAAAATGAGTAACTCTTCTGTTAACATAGCAGCAATCGTTACTGTAGAGTAACGATATTTGACGAATGTTACGTATGTCATACAACGCTATTATAGTAACAAAAATTATGTTACAGCTGTAAAACGTAGCAAGAAGCAGTAACATCGTAACTTATTTCTGTTAAGCCGAGAACGTGACAAAATTAAGTACTATTACGGTAACAAATGCCTTTCGGTCTTGTTTTACCCTATATTACCATAACCATTTTGTTACTTTGCATTTACAACTGTAATAACGCTTTTGTTACGCTTCTTGTGTCTTCGTAACAGCTTTTTCTCACTTTTAATTCTTGCTGCAGAATTAATAACTTTTTTGTTACGCCCTGCTTAGTTTTTTCTTTTTGGAGTTTTATTGCTTCCTTTTCACGTGTTGTAGACCCCAATTTAATACTAAAGCAGCCTCACACTTCGAAACATTAAAAAATCATTTAGCGGTTGATGGTATCGCGACACTTAACGCGTAACGAAGAGTAACGATCGATGGTATCGTGGCGCGAGGACGATCGCACGCGACCTCGATGATATTTGCGGAGGAATGTTGTTTATTATTAATTAACCTCCCTCAAACCGCCTATTTATTAATGGCGATTTATCATATCCTTAAAAGGAAGAAGAACCGGTCGATAGGGGAATTTGGAGCGCTCGACGAAGTGGGTCAAATCCATTCTCGACCCTTGTCTTCGAGAAGCGACAACATGACAGATGTTGCCAAGAGGATCTCTGCCCCGCGACGATTACGGATCGACAAACGAACGTCCTGTTTTTTCTTTCACTTTTTGCTACCAACAGATCTTTTTTTTACCCTTTAGAAGTAATTTCTAGGTCGAACTTGTTCCGTAACGCTCTCGACAGCCCACTCGTTACCATAGCCTCACTTTCCACCCTCTCCTACTTCACATTTCTTACTCTCGATTTCCTACGATAGCATTCGAGTATTACGATCACTCGTTTGTTACTTTAAGAGAGTTTTGTTGCTCTAGAATTTTACTGTAACACTTTCGTTACGCTTGACTCGTTAATTCAATAGCAATTTTGTTATTATCACTTAATAACTTTGACACCTCGGTGTTGTTACTATAACATCAATTTGTTATCCTTGATTTGTTACTATAGTAAATTTTACTACTATAGTAACAATTTTCTTTTCTAGAATTGCTACTAAAGCAAACTCTTTTTTCCATTTTGTCACTACAGTTGCGCTTTGTTACCGTGGTAGCGTATGATTAGTATTATTTTCTGTTCGTTACTATAAGAGAGTTTCCTTACCCCAGCATTATCAGTCGCAGTGATTTGTTACTACTGTATATAGCAATTTCTTACTATTATAGTAATAAACTCAATTTATTACTATAATAGCAGCGCGGTTATTCTCTGTTACCGTAAATGAATTTGATTATTCTTTAATTGTTATAAAGTATTTCGCACTATTACATTTGTTACTCGACCCCAGGTGAATCCTAGTTTATACCATCAGAGAAAGAAGGTACGATTAATGAAGAAAGCCAATGCCTCGGTTTCTCGCTACACCTTTGCAATTGTCGCCAAGCGCTCTTAACATGGAAGAAGAATGATGGTGTAACAACATGGCTTCACCTCACGCAGATATATCAATGTCACTGTAATGAACTAAAATCTTTATTTTCCTCGTTCATTTTTATAGATTTATCCTTGCTAACTCTTCTAACTAATTACATTTACATGATTCACGAGTATCGTGCCTCCTAATTTGCATACTTGCGGGCGTCTCGAATTTACATACCATCGAGACGGCGATACAAAAAAAGAGGAATAAATTCTGCTTCGGGGACGTTTTAGCGTTCTCCTTAACGCTTTATTTCCTATTTTAAATTAAATAAGCCAGCAAAAATACATATTACAGTATGCGGCATCACCCCCTTCTTCCCTAAAACATGGGTGGAGCGGGTGTTACCGAAAGAATTTCTACGGTTTTGTGAACCGGTTGAGGGGGATCTGAAGGATTTAATGTCAATTCAATAGAACCCTTTCGGTTGTCTGGCAGGATGTATTACATAACGCGAGCCATAGAAGGGAAGAAACTCGTGTTACTGATTTTAAATACACAATTGCACACCTCGAGGTAACAACGGGTGCGTGTGCCATCGGGCTTGTTTCTATCAAGATTTAAGCAAAGTACATAAAAGAAGTATCTCTCCTAGTGTCGTTGTGTTCTGTGGCACTACAAAAACAAAATGACGCCATTAGTAAAAGTTGTTTTTTTACTTGTTGAATTATTTATAGTTAAATAAAATCGAGATTTCGTCATATTTTTAAGTGTAGAGAGCAATCGGCTGTTAACCGGAAAAAATCGGGTGAAGTGGAAGAGGTGAGGCCCCGTTTCTCGGTCGGAGGCCATCAAAAGGTGATTCTCACGCGCCATTCTTCCTCCCCCTCTAATTGAATTATTTACCGGGCGTAACCCATTACTCGTTCGTGTTCAGATTTCCGTTTTCCTCCTATTTCCACCCAGTCATTAATTAATTAATTAATTAGAATTTAGCGAACTTTTCACCCACGGTTCGTCTCCTTTCAAATATACAATACACGAAAATGTTTCCCTCGTATTAACGCTCGTATTTCGTAAGTTCTAAGATTCCGGGGCCCATAATTATGAATACGTTGTTTATTAAAAGTAGGGTTCTTACTAGCAACCCTTATATCGCTGCATTTAAGGGTGTGAGATACTCCTTACACCTCTCTGTTCCTACTAGCCGTGTCGTATTTAAATTAAAAAATGAAACTGAAATTATGCAAACGTACGCACTTTGCGTAACGTAGAGATATTCCAATCGTAACGTTACGGATGTTACGTTGTTTACATTCTAGTATTGAATGTCAGTTTTATCGTGTTCGTATGCGTAAGCTTTAGTTAAGATTAGCTCGGGTTACATTTTCATTTAGGAGCGGCTTATTGAGGGGGTGAGAATCAAAAAAGTGTCGAACTCAAGGACATTTCTCAGATCACGTTTCAGATCAGATAAAAAAGAGCTTTAAAAAAGACCCCCGGCAAGTCGTAACTTATAACATACGGAGGCGAATTTATAAGTGATGTCAGAGGAAAAGTGGCAACCTAAAAAAGAGAGCGAAAGGGAGAGTGAGTGACAATAGCTTGGAAAAATCTAGAACACGGCTCGGGGCTGGTCCGTCACTCCCGACGGAGGCGGCAACACTCGACCCCTCTCAAAAAATGCCCAGCGGAGCGAAAGTGGTGCGCGTCGAGGACCACCCGAAGTGACAGAAGAGCTTCCGGCCCGATTCGACATTGTATATAAAGGCACGAATCCTTTCTAGCGCAGTTGGCATTCAGACACGATGATCAGGGTAAGTGTCCCGCCAAGGCCCCGCTCTCCCTTAACTTTTTCCTCTATTCAACTAACAGATTTTGTCCTTTGCAGTTGGCATTACTTCTTCTTTTGGTAGCGGTGGTTCGAGCCGGACGGCTTTCCGGCCAGCCCTACTTTCAATTGGTACCTCTGCACTTCGACCAGTCGAAAACTTCGGTAAGTATACTTTTCATCTATTACATCTTCCCCAATTTATCTGTTAACACGTCTTGAAAATTTCTTTAGGCCAGCAACGTGTAGCGCAAGAGTGACCACATAATAATAGATTCCGCGCTACGTACTGGGTACTAATTCTTGGTTTTCTGTATTCTCAGGGAACATCCGGCGGACAACCCTTAGCCCATCAACCTCCCGCTCACAGCCCGTACAGCTCAAAAGAGGAAAAAGAAGAGTTCGCCCCGTTCGAGTTCAGCTACACCGCAAAAGACGAGAACGGCTCCACCAGCAGTCGAGAGGAGAGCGCCGACGGAAAAGGGACAGTGACGGGCAAATATTCGATTTTAGTAGAGGGCCTGGAAAGGATCGTGGAGTACGTTGCCGACAAAGGGGGCTTCAGGGCCACCATCAAGACCAACGAACCGGGCACCAAGAGCGATAGCCCCGCCGACATCTCTTTGTATTCCTCGGCTCCGGAATACACTCCACCCGAAACGAAGAGCCGACCCGATCACTACCAACCGGGCCCGTCCCCCAAGCTGCCCGACGAGGGAAAGAAATCGGCACACGGTCACTCCAAATTCATTTTGGTACCTCTCTCCGGTCATAAACCGTGGGCATAGATCTTTCTTCGAGCTTTCGCCCGTCTCCTTTCTGTGATAAAGGGGTTCTAATTTGCAAGAAGCGATTCATTTACGCACAATGGCTTTCTAGGGATTAATGGAGAATATAATAAACGCCTTTCATGATTACACGTTTTTGTTTCTCTTACTCACGCGCCCAAAATATTTCGTGGGTCTTCCGGTATCGCGCTACCAATCCAGATGGAAAAATTACTTTCGGCAGGTTCATAAATTAAAGTTTTAACTCCTCGTTTAATAGAAATCTTTAAATTTCCGCAGGTTTTGTAGATTTTTGAAGATGCGACGACGTAATTTTCGTCACCATCCGGCAAACACGGCTTTAATTTTCAATACATTTATTTAAGAAACTGTAGCGCTAAACAGTTTAATCTTCACTTGACACAGAGATTTTATATTTGCGTCTAAACTATTTTTTACTTTAAATTGTTCACGAATGATAAAATAAAAATTCTTTCGTAAGTCTTCAATTTTTAAAAGCGAAAATATAAACTTTCGGTATTCGCCACCGGTGGCCGAGCGGTCTTCGTGGTGGGTTGGCGCCCGGCTCGGACTTTTCCGGGTTTTCTGCACCCGCGTAACGCCCGAATAGAGGCAGTTTCCCTCGAAAGACCTCCCGGAAGGCATTATTTCCCCCGCGCGCGTATGGCCATTTCATGTATAATTGTCGTTCTCGGAATAGATAGCCCGTACGAGCTGGACACTCCGTATTAATCATTGAAAGAAAGAATACGGTGTCGGAGATCGAGCCTAGCGGCTGTTTTTCTTATAAAACAAACATTGATTTTATTAATTATTACGAAGGAAACCACCCCTGGTTGTTTCGCAGTAATGATCCTTATTAATGGTTTTGTTTATTCGTTATAGAGATAATTTGAAACAGAGAAAAAATATGGCTGATAAATAACACCGGCCTGGCTGGTTTATTTATTTAATTATTTTACTAGTTAACCTTATCAGTCGACCATTAGTATATTTCGAGAACCAACGAAACGGCTACTCGACTTTTTGTAGCGTAGAAACAACTTGGTTTAAAGAAAACATTTATTCAAAATATATTAACTCGATTATTTTAATTTATTAATAAAATTCCAACCGTCTCTTCGCCGCCATATTTATTTCGGAATTTCTCATCGTTCGACTTTCCTATTTTTACGTTACGTATTAGATTTTAACCGTCCGAATAGAAACTAAAAACTATAAAATTGAAAAATATAAGCCTTAAATGTGAAATTCTTTTCAAATTACGGAAAAAATTTGTCATTTCTTAACGAGTTCGTCGGCGTGTAACGCGGATGCTAAATGAAATTGTTCGTCCAAGTGTAACTTAACGGCGATTCTAGTCACGTTGTCGGGTTTGGCACGTTTGCCAATGCGAAAATGGCAACGAAACAAGTTCGATAAGAAGTCGATCGAAACAACGATAAGTTAACTTACGTCCATCTGTCCGAGACCAGTGTGAATAATTTAAATTTACTGCCGTTTTATAGACATAATGGCGTTATTCTACATTCCGGCACGTTTAGTATCGCCTTTTTGGCAGATTTTCTGACGTTGGTTATCGTTCCGAGATGTTTTCTCTTCGCGCATCTAAATACAGTGAGAATGATATTCCTTCTTTTCTATTTTAGTGAAAGTTAATTAAGCGGGTAGAGAAGGGTGTTGCTCATCCTCGACGCGCTGATAATCCCTATAAGATCCACTAATTTTCCGTGGATGCAACTCCTGGGATTTCCTACACTCGGGGTATTCCTCCCGAGAGAAAATCGCGGATGTATCACGTGCTCATCCCGGAACGGACTGTCCTTGGCCCTAAAATAGGTGGCGCCCGGGGCTGGGACCGCTAGCCTTTTACGAAAGTAGGGCAGATTTCCGATTCTGTCACATTCATCACTTAAGAGCGCCTTTCGTCTCCGTTCTTTATCAATACCTGTCGCTCGACCTCGCAGGCATTCGCTTCTCGCGACCTTGGTCCTTCTCCACGGCGCCGTGGGTGCGACTAATTTGAAACTTTCGAACTCATCCCGGAGCATCTTTCCCCAGAAAATTATATTCGAACGAATTACCTGGAGAGAGCAACGAGGAAATGACTGCGATAAGAGAAAGTACGCTGGATTTTCACTTTCTATAATAACAAAACTGGTAACAATGTAGGGTGGAGTCGAGTTATCTAACTTCGGGGTCATTCTTTACAATTTACGTAAGTCGGCCGGTTTGGCCATAAATGCTTTCTTCTATGTTTACGTTCGCCTACCCACGTTAATAATAGAATTACCACACGCAATCTCATAAAGCGTGGAACTCGTCCAATAACTCGGAATAATTTTAAGAGGATGGCAACTTTCTGCATGAAAAGTAGTGCTATCTCATCTCGGCTTCGCTCAACCCTATATTTAAATAAATTTATTACTGGTTTATACGTAATGCATTATAAATATCGTACAGTAGAACCCGCCGAATTGAAAATTCAAAACATTCCGTAAGTACCATACTCGGAAAATAGTGGATTCGGAGTATTTTGATCAATACGTCCCTCCCGTTGGGATATACGCGTTTGTCCTCCTAAAGAGGATTAGAATTACTCGTTACACGAACTCGAACAAATCCCCATCTTAATTCCTTTCTACGAAATCCAAAAATGGCGCTACCCGCGGGTTTTGGGGGAAGAAAAATGAACGTCCTCCCGTTTATCATCTGGAACAATTAGGTACGTCACCCATTTTATGTTTGTCACGTTGTTTGTTCTACTTATTATCGACAAACCTTGGTAAAAGATAATCGCGATGAGGGAAGAGGCGAGGCTCATCAAGGACGAGTGTCAGAAAATATCTTTCTCTCCATCAAGGACAATGAAAGTCCTGGCCGAGTATCTTCCTGGTGTTGGTGACCAATCACTAACTTATCGGAAACGTCGTTTTTATCCGGGTTCCACACCTATATATGAGGGCAGCGCTGTTCTTGGGCATTGGCCAGTTCACCATGTTAAAGGTAAGTATGATATAGTAACCCGCGCTTTCTTCTTCCGATTTAACGGGCAAATATATCTATATTTCCACCCGCTATATATATATTCTTTCTCGACGATAATTTCTTTGCCACTAACAAATTTAGGATGGCTCCCGAATCGTGGCAAACGATAAGTGTAGGTGGCCGTGTTGAATACCTTTGGCTTACCACTGAAGAGATCCGGATTTAAGAACATTCGTTTTTCTCTTACTCTTAATCCTATTCAACTCTTAACTCTGACCATAAATAATAAGTTTTACGATACAATGTGTTTATGGAACAAAATTTTCAAAAATTCTGATAACCCGTCGCCACAACTAAGTTGGAAACAACCAAAATTTTTCTTCCTAAAAATGCAAAATTCTTTTAAATAAATTAAAAATTTAGAGATTTTATTATGCTAAACAGTCTGATCGCGTAATTTTATGGTTTGAATATTTAAATTTCGTGTAAAAATGCTGGAAGCCATAGTTTGAATTTCCCTCTCCGCACCATAATTTCCCACCCATATTAATGTTTGCGTAATTTTAATGATGCCGGGTGTATTGTGGATTTATTAGTAATTTGCGAAGCTCTTGTTTCTGATTTTCTTTCTCTTGCCTGTTTTTAAATTTGGAGTTATTGTCAATTGAGTAACTTTAGCTATCGATGCAGATAGCCAAATCGTGACTCAGCCTTTTCTTCTATTCAAAACAGTTGTTAATTTGTTGAAGGTTAACTAGTCGATTAAAATATCCTTGAAGTTTTTTTGCAAAATATTACTGATTGGATAACAGGGAAAGAAATTAACATTGTTCCAGCTGTAGAGCAATATACAGGCTACTGTTTGAATTACAGGTGCTCGCAGTTACCGTTTTCTTAGTCAGCATCTGCTCGCCCAGCCGAGCCAAAGGGATCTACCAATTTATACCGCAAAGTCAGGTAATCTTTGACACAATTCACCCGTCTACATTAAAATTTGCATATTTTTAAGATCTTTTAATTTTAAGGCGCAGATAGACGTAGCGTCACCATTTGCTTTTCGTTATTCGGCGGAAGGAGCAGATGGAGGAAGCTCTAGAGAAGAATTCTGGGATGCTGCGGGGAACGTAAAAGGTGGATACTCTTTAAGCGTTAATGATGGACGTAGCAGACGTGTGGAGTACAATGCGGATGCTTCCGGGTTCAAAGCCAAAATTGATACTAATGAGTTGGGTACGAAGAGTGCTAATCCAGCTGACGTCGCCTTTCGCTCTTCTGCTCCTTCAACCACTCAGGAATCCACTCTTTATAATGGAGGAAGTCAAGTAAATTTGCAATTTCCATCTGCCGTTTGAATTTTATGACGTGATAATTTTTTAACCAATGGTATACGTTTTCTAGGTATTTGGACCAATTGGCGTGGATACGGGTGGAGCTCCCGCTCCTTATTCTTTCCATTATGCGGTAACGGGTGATGATGGGGGTAATTCTCACCAAGAATCGTCGGACGGAGCGGGAAATGTCCGAGGGAGCTACTCCTTGAATATCAAAGACGGAAGGAGAAGAAAGGTGGAATATTCTGCTGGTGCGGGAGGCTTTAAGGCTTCGGTAAACACCAATGAACCTGGAACTAAAAGTGTCAACCCAGCAGACGTAACCTTTTACTCCGGTGTACCCCTGGCGTCACCCGAGCTTGTTTATGCTACAGATGTGTCTGCACCCGCATTTTCAGGAGTGGCGAAAGGCTCCGGAGTTTCGTTTCAGGTAGTTCATCCATTCAAAAATACTACATCAAACACTATTTTGGAAATTTTTAAGAAACTAGAAAACGCATTTCTCACATAGGTTTTAAAGTTATAAACCTCTCAGTTATATGTATTTCTCTAACTTTTAGTCGATACCCGAAAGTGGAGCGCAACAATACTCGTTCGGTTATACTGCAGAAGGAGTCGATGGTAGTAGCTCTCATCAGGAATCGTCAGATGGGGCTGGCAATGTCAAAGGTAGCTACTCCTTAAGTATTAAAGATGGAAGAAGAAGAAAAGTAGACTATACTGCCGATAGCAGTGGATTTCAAGCGAGTGTAGATACAAACGAACCAGGAACTAAGAGTGAAAATCCTGCTCAAGTGTCCTTCCTTTCCTCTGCTCCTCAGTTATTACCTATCCAGAAATCCGTCGTTGCTCAAGCGCCCGCTACAGGAGCTACTTCCGGATATTCCTCAACTTCGTTCCAAGTAATTTTAAATAACTATTGAATAAATTTTAATGTTTTTCTTTTATTTTGAATTATGTTTTTAATACATTCTAGTTAACGCCAGGAAACGGACAAGCTCCTAAACCTTATTCTTTTAGCTATACTGCTGAAGGTGATGACGGTGGAAGTTCCCATCAGCAATCATCCGATGGATCGGGAAATGTTAAAGGAACTTACTCCTTAAATGTCCTTAAAGATGGGAGGAGAAGGAAGGTCGATTATACAGCCGATGCTGGAGGCTTTAAGGCTACTATCGGCACGAATGAACCAGGTACTAAGAGCGAAAGCCCTGCACAAGTAACTTTTCTTTCAGCAACCCCTGAAATAGCACCCGTTGGTATCGCTCAAGTTCCCGTTATACCCGCAATTTATAGTGGTGGTCCTAGTTCTTCCGCAGTTTCTTTTGATGTAAGTTATAATTTCTTTATATAATGAGTGTTTTTACGTTATAATGTTCAAATTTGTGGTTCTCTAGTTAACGCCGGGAAGCGAAGAAGCTCCTAAACCTTATTCTTTTGGCTATACTGCTGAGGGTATCGATGGAGTAAGTGCTCATCAAGAATCATCCGATGGAGCTGGAAACGTTAAGGGAAGTTACTCCTTAAATACCAAGGATGGTAGAACGAGGAAAGTCGATTACACAGCCGATGCGGGAGGTTTTAAAGCCAGTGTAAATACCAACGAACAAGGAACTAAGAGTGAAAATCCTGCTCAAGTACTTTTTCATTCAACTGCACCACAAGTACAACCAGTCTTCGTTGGTGCTTCGTCTATTATACCAATTGCACCGATTACGGGAGAACCTTCTTCGTACGCTCCTTCAAACGGGGGTGTTTTTACAGTAAATATATATTTCTAACTTACGATCGATTTATCTCAACATAATTTTTGTATATTACGTTTAAAGGGGACGGTAAGCGATGCGAAAAGTCCTTATTCGTTCAGCTACACCGCGGAGGGAGTCGATGGAGGTAGCTCCCATCAGGAGACATCAGATGGTTCGGGGAATGTCAAAGGCAGTTACTCCTTAAAAGTTAAAGATGGACGAAGCAGAAAAGTCGATTATACCGCCGATAAAGGAGGCTTCAAGGCCAGTATAAACACCAATGAACCTGGAACTAAGAGCGATAATCCCGCCCACGTGACTTTCTACTCCTCCGATCCTCAGATATCGCCTATACTTCCGGCAGCCGTTCCAGTTTATCCCGTTAAATTAGAATCGTCACTTCCTCCCGCTTACGGCGGAACACCTAAGTCTTCGGCTGTATCTTTCCAGGTATTCTAACTTTCCTCGCTCTAACGTTATCATAACCGCGTTGTTATTCAAACTAATTTTTACATATAGATAACACCCGGAGGAGAAAATGTCCCATCCCCTTACTCATTTAGCTACGCCGCAGAGGGTGACGACGGAGGAAATTCTCATCGAGAATCATCAGATGGCGCTGGAAACGTTAAAGGAAGCTACTCGTTAAATGTCAAGGATGGAAGGAGAAGAAAGGTCAGCTACTCGGCAAACGCGGGTGGCTTCCAGGCTAATGTGGATACTAACGAACCAGGAACTAAGAGCGAAAATCCCGCTCACGTATCATTCCTCTCCTCAGCCGCACTACCAGTTATTAGCGGGGGAGTTCCCGCTCCTAAAAGTATTCTTACTCCCGTTTCTTTAAATGTAATAATATTTAACACTTTAACATCTCCATTATTCGCTTTAAGGTACTAATTACGAGTTATTTTCAGGCGGGAGAAGGAGCCGCTTCTTACACCTTTGACTATAAAGCCGAGGGTAAGGAAGGGGGAAGCTCTCGCTGGGAGTCATCCGACGGCGCCGGAAACGTTAAAGGGAGCTATTCCTTGAATGTTAAAGATGGCAGGAGCAGGAAAGTAGATTATACAGCGGGTGCGGGAGGTTTCAAAGCTAGCGTAGACACTAACGAGCCAGGTACAAAAAGTAGCAGCCCAGCAGAAGTATCGTTTCTGTCTACATCGCTACATTTAACGCCCGACCTTCGACAGCCCGTGCCCGCTCTTCCTTCAACGCCTATCCACTGGAACAGGGGCGTCAAATCTTGGGTCTGAACACTCGCCTATATTGTCTATCGCGTAAACGTTGCGCACAATAAAAAAGAAAAAAAGAAAAAATTATATACGCTTGGGAAGAAGCGGCAACAGCTTTTGATATGGGAATTTTTGTGGCATTTTGTCTTACTTTATATAGGCGTATCTGTGATAACTGTATAACAATCGCGCGTAATTATATATATTGTAAAGAAATGGTCATTGGTGTATGATTTTAACATATTTTTCAATAAATATTGCAATTTCACAGTTAATTTCTTTTAAAATATTCCGATAAAGTAATAATGGCACGGCACCAATTATAATCCCTTTCGATTAAGCCGTATTTCACCACCAGAGGAAGAATTATAAAAATTATAATTAAATATTCTCAAAATTCCTTAATCGTCGTCGAATAATTTAATATTTTAATTCTTGAAAAACATTAAATAAAGACTTTACAAATTTGAGTTAATTCGCGGATATTCCGATATTAAATATAAATTAATTTACACCGCCAGAGGTACATTCGGCATTATCCCTCTGGTGGTCAAAATTAAAAAAATACTTTGGCGGATTATTAAAATAATAATAATAAATGGATAAGGCCGTAACGAAAATTCGAATTTGGGTCATAATTTACATCAACGTGACGCGTTTGTGAAGAATGTAACGTTTATAACTTTACATCTTAAAATAATTATTCCAAGTTGTCATTCATACTAAATCCTTCGTTCTTCGCCGGCGGTGGGTGTCGAGTATGCGGAGACCATTTAGATTCTTCCACGAAACCGAATTGCGATGCCATTTATTAAAATTAAGTTGCATCTCCCAAACAGGGCGTCCGTTCGTCTATAAATTCTAACCGTTTGTTAGCGAGTTATTGATGACTTCTAAGGTCTTTAAAGCCCGGTTTCTTCCGGGTTGAACAAAAGTCATGACGCTTCGCGTCGAGTTTTGACAAATGTTTAACTCGTTATTCTTGATTTTCTTGAAATTAAACAACATCAATTATCGAGGAATCCCCTTTCGAAGCGTCCGCGTGACACGCTTCTATTCGCGATATAATGCGCACCCCGCACTTGGCTTAATTGATTTTATAAACCGTTCGAATTATCTATTCTTCGCCGCTAACGAGGTTCGGACACACAAATAATTTTAAAAAATCTCGTCGTTTACGTAACGGATGAAACGGAAACTTTTCTACTAACGCGTAACGACGGTAAAAACTTCGTTACTCGCGCAATAATTAGAGAAAACGACATTTTTCTAGGCAAAGAAACCGGAAATACATAACAATAGTATGAAATTTCCATAGTTTGTCACACAATTAATGAAAGTGACACGTTTCTCTAATAAGGAAAATAACGCAGAAACGCGAGAATACCCAAAATTCCATCGTTTACGTAACAATTAGAGAAAACGATACTTTTTCTGCTCGTCGAAAGCGTCGGAAATACGTAACGATAGAAAAATTCCGTCGTTTATTTATCAATGAGTGAAAATGATATTTTTTTTCTGACTAACGAAAGCGACGCAAAAATGCAATAATACTAAAACGTTTCCCGTTTACGTAACAATTAGAAAGTTAATACTTTTTCCGCCAAGAAAGAGCCACAAACACGTAACAGTATCGAAAATTTCATCATTCGCGTAACAATTAAAGAAATTGACACTTTTTCTGCGCAGGAAAAACAACAGAAACGCGTAACGATAGTTGAAATTGAAACGTTTTCGTAACAATTAGAGAAAGTGACATTTTTTTCATAATTTCATACAAATAGAAAACGAATCTACAATATTTTTTTAAGTTTGACGATAAAAATTACTCGATACGCTTCTTCTTTGTAGTCCAAAATGTTTTTCGTGCGTCTACGCAATTTTAAAAATAGTTTAAATCTATCTTATTGTCGATGTATGACGTTTATATAAATATAATTTAAAGAAATAAATTAATGCAACGAAAGAAATTAGCATTGAAATTTCCATTCTTGTTTACATTCCCCGAAGCCATCGTTTCAAATTCTGGTTGCTCTTTTTCCCCCTTTTTTTCTCACTTTTTTCCCCCTTTTTTTCTCACTCGCGACGACCTTAATTTACCGGTTTCTACGAATGTCGCCATCTTACTTGGCACTTTTTTGCATTATTTTCGTTTTGAGCGTTATAAAATTATACGAAAACGTTCTATAATCCGTTAAACTTGCTAATCTATTCGAATTATATCCGAAATTTTCTTCAATTTCTTAGTATTATTAATGGCATTAAAATTTATATTTTTTTCGAAAATTTTTAAAAATTTTAAACGATTCTTTGTAAATCGTTTGCATAATCCTACCTTTATTATATTTATATAAAACTATCACGATAGAATAATAAATAAACTACTTTTTCTAGCAAATTACTTAGAAAGTGCGTATGTGAAAACCTTAAAGATCGGGATAAATGCGTAAAAATAAAAGTTTAAAATTATCGTAGGAAAACGAAACGTGCTTTAATACGGGGACTTATTTTAGACCGATTTTTATCCATATTTAACAAAATTTAATGTCATTTCTTACACCAGACTTCAATTTAACAGATTTGGAATCCGCCAGTGAAACTTTCGGAATATTTCTATAGTTTAAAAATAAATCCTTCAGACCAAACACTGTAGATACTAAGCAACTATTTACTCGTCATACTTGATTTTCTGCTCCTTGATCTACCCTTAACCCCAACTCGCTCTTGTACTAAATATAACAAAATGTATTCGAGTGACTTGCATAAAAGTACATCTTTATTCATCGTTTCTGTACAACAAAAAACATCACAGATACGTAACAACGAGAGAAAGTTCTAACGGTAACAAGAAGTCATCGATAACAATAACGTAACAATAAAAAACTTGGAATTTCTCTCATAGTATCGATAAAAATACAATCAAGAGAGGAAGAGTGTAGTAGAGTGATGTTAGGAGAGTAAAGCGATCCTTCTCCCACCCGTTAACAAAGCAGGATAAAGCGACATTGATAGCTTTTTTAAAAACAGTGTCACGTGCGTTACAAACACATCCAAACTCAGGAAGTAGGCCTATACCAATAATTGAAACGGGACGGTCCATGTTAGAACGGGACGGGCTGGATCCCGACTCGATAGGTTCTTGCGTTGTTGATGAAGCGAGTGTCGTAAGAATACCGTTTACTTCTTCCTCTTTAAGGCAGTGAAAACTGCATCGGCGGGACTTTCGGGTTTGGTTCCCTGTTCGTTGGTCTGTACGTTGGCTCTGAATCCGTCTTTATCGGCAACGTACGACACTACTCTCCTGCGGCCATCCTCGATTTCGAAGGAGTAACTTCCTTCTACTCGACCCTGAGCATCTCCTACCGCGTTGGCACTGAGGGATCCTGCAACTTCTCCTTCTCCTCCAACTTTCGCTGCGTAATCGAAGGCGAACGGTTTAGGAGCTTCATCAACAATCTGCAAATAGAGATTTTTTGCACATTTATCGCTAGTAACAGAGAAATTCACCATCGAAAATTTAGTAGAAAGTGTTAGATATAGTGAAAACTAGAATTTCGGAGATTCTAGTCGGGGAAACCCCGAGAGGAATTTAGCTGGAAGATTCTCCGATGCCACTAGTAAGAAATTAGTGGAAAACCCCTAGTTAAAAATCATTCAGTATTAAAATCACTTTCCTTATAAAAATTGCTGAGTAATAGTAGAAAAAGTATCAGAAATATTAGCTCGAAATTCTTGTTGGAAAATTTTAGTCTTGAAATCGCTAGAAATTGGCGTATAACTGTTGAAGAGAGTTTCGGGAACCTCTAAACCATTAATTAATCTGAGGTTTCTAAAAGTTTGATCGAAATTCTTCAAGTTTTGAGCAGCAATGTTAACATAGGACGGCAGAAGAAAGCGTAAATAAATAGTTACTTACTGGAGCACGTTGTGCCAAAGCACATACGAACAAAGCGACGATACAAATAACCTGGAAATAAAGTAAAAATCGTGAAAAATTCTGTGAATATCTGAATAAAATCTTAAAAGATAGAGTCTACAATATTGAGTAGAGGGACTATTAAGCATCGTTTTCTTTAGCTGAATGCTGCAACAGCTTCCCGAAGAAGTCGACGACGCATTGCATTATCTATAAGAAAGAGCAATTAAGAAAAAACACTTACCTTAATCATCTTGTGTTCTTTTCTGTTGAAGGCATCTCTCACTCGACCCTTTTTATAGGTCTTCGTAGTCCCACCGGGGTCGTAAGGTCGGTCGCCATGGAGAAAAATGGTGTCAGCCGGGTATCTTCACAACCTTGGTATTGACGTGATCATAATTCTAACGAATTGCATTGTTTCGGGTGTCTAGTTTTCCCCCGCTCCTCATCCCCGTCTCATCCCGTTGGCGCGTATTTTTGCATATCGATGTAACGGGTTATAATCGAAATTTTTCGTATTTTTGAATGATTATTTCTGTTTTAAGTGGGTCAGGCGACTCTCGGAATAATAAATGACGTCATGTAGGACGAGTTATAGAAAGTGGAAAGACCATCGCATCCAGCTTTGGCTCGAAAATGGCATTTCTGAGCGTAACATCTCTCGATGCTGCAACGTTGACGGTGCCAAATTTCGTGCAATTTTCATTTCCTCTCTGCATTTTCCAGTGTTAAAATGTTTAAAACGACCTCCAAAGAGGAGATAGAGCGGAGTAAAATTGTTTTAATTTGTTTATTTCTTCTCTACACGATGCGTGACTCGATAATCCTGCGCTACTCGTAGACACGCAGATTTACAGAAGCGTGGGTACTATTAAAAACCGATTATTCTTAATTCATTTTCTTTATTTTACAATAATACGTAGGTCTTAACTGTAGTATATAATGCGCACAATTTAGTTAATGAGCCTTCATAATTTTAAATGAAATCAATTAATTTTTCTTGTTGCCTCCAAAATCTCTACCTCACACTTCTAACACACACGCTTTATGTATTCTATCGGGTATAATTTAATTTTTTAATCCACGCATATTCTACTAACGACTATTTTTGAGGTTCAAATATTTATGTATGGTATGACCTACATTTATTCATTCATATTCACGTGCGAAACTACGGCACCACTTTTTTTATTTAATTACCTTATAGAAAGTATTTATTACTTCGCGAATACTTTTCAGTGTTGCGTTACAGCTAAAAAAGTAGAATAAATTTTGGTAATTTATACGAGAATCCTTTTCATTTTTTCTGAAGATATAGTTGCATTTACAGAGGGGACGTTGATGCAAATTCATAATTAACTTATTGCCCGATCTCGAATGAATTAATTAATTATGCATTGCTAACATTAATTCTCACTATATTATAGAAAAAAATAAAAAAAATTGCAAGATCTATAGCTTCCATTTTCATATTCCTAGTATAATACATTAGGTTGAGCATTGCAACATGAAAAAAGTATAAAACTTCTATCAAAATTTTGTAATTGCGCAACTTAAAAGATTAATTTTGAAGTTAATTTCCACTAAATAACCCATTTTCATCCAAAAAGAATTAGCCCGAAACCGTTGCAAACAGTCCGCCATTTGAAATCATCGGCCCATTAATCCAATTGTCTCTTGCGCGTGCAGAAAATTGACTTTGCGATTGTCTTAATAGCAATATCTCTGATTTAATATAAATATATAAAATATATTTTAAATGTTTTTGCCGCGGAAATTCCTGCATGGATTTAAATAGAAATATGTCGCACATTTTCATTCGAAGAGGACCACGTAAACCGGTGCCACATCGTTTATAGGCAATTTCTTTGTATAAAAATTGCCATAAAATATATGCAGTTTCTGAAAGAAAGATGTGCCACGTGTGCCGAGACGAGAACCACGATGCACGTTTTACACAGAAACTGCCACGAATCATAAAATACTGATTTATACTTTAATAAAAACCACGATATCTTCATCGCAACTAGTTTTATTGAACCATAAATCATTTACTCAAGGGCGGATTTCTTCTTATTATTTTTATAAAATGGTGGTAATTATCGTGTAATGGTGGCTGTTTTTAATGAAGAAATCGTGCACTTTTCGTGTGAATCTAACGTGTTAAAATCGAACTTTCGCCCTTACGGGGTTATTTTTATTTATTTTAACTGGGTCAGATGATACTCCGAGCAACTTAATGAATAATTTCATGTAGAACGAGTTGTAGAAAGAGTGCGACATCTTTGACAATTTACAACGCGTCAGTATTCCGTTATAACCCTTCAAACTCGAATAATATAGATTTTATATTATATTTTATACGCGTATATCTATAAAATTCAATTATTTATTTTATTCCGTACAAAAGGTCAATAAATATCATAGTAACTTCAACTTTTTACTTTCGCGCTTTCGTGCGAAGAAAATTCGACCTCGATGACAAAAATATAATTAAATTTGTTCATTTTCTATTGGCCATTAATATGCCTGGAAACCCAAACTTATCGTAACCACCATATTAATGGCCAATAGAAAAATGATACAGTTATCCAAAGAAGAAGCAAATTATAATGTACATAAATTTATTAAACGTGATTTTAATTATTTTTAGTTTGTTTAAAAAATAAGTACAAATGGAAACTTTGCTTAAAATCGAAAAGAAATTAAGTAAAAAGCGAGAAAATCGTGTATAACGCGCAGTTTGAATTTGCATCGTTTCTAAGAAGAGAGTAAAAATAACTATTTAAATATAATTTAAATTTATTTTAATAAATCTGCCACGCGTTGTGAAGCTGTTGTGGACCAAACATAACTTGCAACTATAAAATTTATTTACTACTTTTTTTATACAATAAAATATCAGAAACAATAACAACAAATAATCTTGGCATCGAGGATGTTAAGACTCCAGATAGGATTGCCACCACAACCCATAAGAACGGAAGGAAGAAGATTAAGAAGATCCATCCTCCTCGCACGAAATCCAAATAGACATTTCTTAACAAGAAACCGTCTACTAGGATGTCGTACGAGGGCTGGTGTAATTAAACACGTAAAACTAAGCCATCGGGACGGGTGCCAATCTTAACTTAAGTCCATTTCGGAGGAGGTGGTGTTTACTTTCTCTTAAACACGTTGAAGATTGTGTCTGCGGGATTATGTGGAGGAAGACCTTCGTTAGACTTCACTTCGGCTTTGAATCCATCTTGATCCGCAACGTATTCCACAACTCTCTTTCGTCCGTCTCCAATTTCTAACGAATATCTTCCTTGAACCTTTCCTTGAGCATCTTGAGTTTCGCTATGGCTGATGGATCCTCCTACGTCGTCCTTTCCTCCGATTTGCTCCGCGTATTCAAACTGATAGGGTTTTGGAGCTTCGTCCACTGGCTAAAATTATAAAACACGAATCATTAAATACACCCGGTATCGAGATGCTAGAAAGTTATGCGAGATAAAAACTCACCGCACGTTGTGCCAACACACAGACGAGCAAAGCGATGAAGCACAATACCTGCAAAACGAAATAGAGTTTAAAATAGCAAAAATTTCACCTGGAAGAAGAACGAAGAGCACTCTCGAACATCCCTAGAAGATTCCCAGAGATGTTCGTGGGTACTCCCTAGGAATCTTCTAGGGACGTTCGTGGGTATTCAGCTATATCAATACTTTTTTCTGATAAACGAGACAGAATTTAGTGAAATGTTCTTACCTTAATCATCTTGTATCTTCTTCTGATATGATGTACCTATCTTCCAGCCATATTTATATATTTTTCTCAAACTGTTCAAGGTCGTAAAGGTCATCGCGACGAAGTAGAAATGGTGTCACACTAGTGTCTTCGCAACCTTGATATTGACGTGATCATATTTTATCAATACGTGTCACAGTTAAGAAATTATGCCCCTCGTCTCCGTTTAATCGATAAATTTATGTGTAATATACACCCGCATCGAGAATAATTGAGACGGCCGGCGCCATTTTGGAGCCGTGAAGATTCCGTATCAATTTCGTTTGGAATTTAAAATTAAATTAATTTAGTTTAATTTAACGTAATTATTAAGTTAATTAGCTAATTTTAAAGGTGTCGATACCCTATTTCTATGTAGGATTCTTCGAGGGTTGTGTTAAATTCTGCATTAACACTTGACTAATTTTCCAGCCAAATGTTGGGAGGAGTGCGAGGAACTGCGCTCGCTAAACGAGAATAGAACACATCATTTTAACCCTGAGACAGTGAAAATTCTTCTATCGCCTCCCGGGTGTCACGTCATCCATAAATGCGCAAAGACCGAACGACATGAGTTAAGCGTTATTCCCGTTAATGGCTCTACCCATTTTCCCTGAGAATTCATTACAAGAGAATATTTCAAAGCTTATCACTCGGAAATATTTTTGTAATTTTGAGGTCCTGGAATGGGCATAAAGTTATGATTTATTGCGCACGATAATTTTAATGTTGATTCGAGGGGTCAGACGAACACGGGCGCGCAGATGAATCGAAAATAGGTTGAGTTCCTTCAAATGTACGTTTCCTACTTCGCTCGAACGTTTGTATAACCCGTTAAACTTGATATACCTGAAAGAATGGATAACGGATTTATAAAATATGTCATCTCGATCCCCCATAAAAATAATTGGCATTGTATGAGGTTCGAAGCGCACCGACATTGATGACCATTTTGATAAAATAATGTCAGATAATCCTTGAACCCTCGAAAGTCGAGCTGAAGTCCGAAAGTATTCCTGCGCTTAAAACTAGAAAAAATTGATCTTTTCCCCATTTTTCAGTTTTTCGTGTGACACTTGGCAGTTTTTAGTGGGGTGCTAACGTCACGTCGTGGATTCTGCTTCCGGGAATGGCTTCAAAAAATTTGTTTTATGTAAATTTTCAGAAACAATAAACTCGTTTCCTTACTCGAGCCACCCTCGAAGCAAAACATCTTTCTATAAAAAAGAAATTGGCAGAAAATTGTGGGAAAGACAGAATAATTTATGAAAAACTTATAACTCTTAATTTACATACGACCTTCGCCTGGTTAGATGACATCTGATAAAGTATGTCATGTATTTAAATATTATATATATGTATATCTACTTTATATAATTACGAGGCATCGGATCCGATCGTCTCTATCATAATACTAAAGATTTTTTATCTCGATAAAGCGCCGCGTGTCGCTGTAACGAGAGACATATTTTCGGTATTGGTACCACTGTACTTTATACATTATACAGGAACGTTTTTGTTCCGTAAAACAAATGTTAAGTGTTCTTTATTTAAAATTAAAGCTAGTGGTTCGTAAATGAAAGCGAATGCATTAAAATCTTGTCTGTCGGTAACGCTTAATATTTCAAAGCGCATTTACTTCCTTATAGCGAAGAAGTAATAACACACACGGGTGTAGAAGGTACTTATAAAGATATATTGAGACACGTCTCGTGTACATGTGTATACATACGTATAATTGTTTGTTTTAAAATAATCGTTATACGTCATTAGAATTACAGATTTATGCAAAGATGCTACGAAGATAGGTTTAATGGATGGCAAAAGCTGCACGAAACTTGCCCCGGTGTACATAAAAAAACTTGTTTAGTATGAGCGAAAATTGTTTTCCACCCGCTGCGAACAAAACATCTGTTCCTAAATGCACGATATTTGTGTTTCTAGCGTCGGAAACACGTGGTCTATCAGACAGGATTATGAAAACAACACCTCTTAGACGAACCCAAATTAGCAGTAGTATATTTATAAACCATGAATAATGGTTTCGAGGGTAAGATAACTCGTCCTACTTGATTAAGTGTTGCCAAGCCGGCTACCGCCACCAATTTCCTAACGGTCATTGCGCCGACCTCCGAACGATATCGGTATACAAATTATCGTTGCGAATAATTAAAATTTAAATTACCGACTCTAACGTTTTAAAATAAAATTATAAGAAGAAAAGTCACAAAATTAACTTTTAAAATACTGAATCGTTACAGTACATTAATTCTTCAAACACGGATAATCGAAATCGTAGGGTGAATCGGGCCCAGATAATTGAGTATGGGGGTAGGAAATCGATTAAAATATAAATTAAGTTTCAAAATTATTAAAATTTTATTGACATTTTAATAAATTTAGTTTTAAATGACGCGTAATTAGCGATGCGTAACGGCCATATTTACGCCACTACAAACAAACAAAAAAAAAAACAGTAGAAAGTAGCCGAAACCCGTTAATCTTTCGTTTTAAGTGTGTTAAGAAGAGGTTATCCACTTTCCTAAACCTTTAAAAAAACGTTGTTTTGGTCCGTTGTAGAAGAGGTTAACGACACGCAACTACTTAAAAGAAAACTACCAACTAGAGGAAGCGGGGTTAACTACATTTGTAACCCCAAACGTTATTATAAATTAGGAAAGAGGCTAACAGCTTTACAGCCCCTAAATTATCGGGTGATGAGTTAATCGTTCTTTATTTATCGTCTCGGTATTTTTAGATACCTTTTTCCGAAGAGGTTTACTTGTACTTGAAACAGCCTTTAAGGATCCCTCCCCTCGTGCATCCGTTAAGTGGCACGCCTAAGACTTGGCAATGCAATAGAAGGGTGAGATCGTGTTTTTGAAAAATGTAGGACGGGTGAATACCGAAAATGTGGGAGAAAAACAGATCGAGAGCTTTCAAAACTTGATCAAAATTCTAAAAATGTCCTTTAAAAGTTTTCAGATTTTTTTTCAGTTTTTAGGAATCTTTTAAACTTTTTAGAAGAATTTCTTAAAAATTGTTCTGAAATACAAACGGTCTCTCCTAAACTTCATTCGTCGAGCAGACAATTAGGTATTTATTTATTTATTTGATTTTTAAAATAACTTTTCGGCAATTCGTATATTTATAATTGTGTTTCTTATAGTGTCCTTTAATGAGCATCATTTTTCATTTTTGCCCGTGTATTGGGCCTGTTCTTCCAAAAAACATTTGAACATCATTTCAAATATTTTCCTTCAAAAAATATACATTTTTGATATTTTTAAATACACTTTTTGTTATAAAAAGAAGTCACTCTTAATTGTGCCATTTCTAAGAAAGCACGTTTTATTGCGCTTCTATATTACTAAAACCTTTGTTTATCGAGCCTGTTTTTAAGTAAAACACCTCCCTTCCGAGCCTCATTTCTTTGCGAAACGTTTACGAGGACACGTTTCTTTTAAACACGTGTCTTTCCATAAACATCATCCCTCCAGAAACACGTGTCTAACTCAAAAAAATCCTGTTTTATTAGATTTTAAAAGATGATATTCGCTTCAAATTTATTCATTCTTTTAAAAGAACTAATTTTTTTAAATTAACCAAAAATTAATCGATTTCTAAGAGAATAATCCAATGAAAACGAAGAAGAAATCGATATTGGAGGATTCAAAATGGCTCCCTCGTCAAATTAAATCAATCTTTAACTCTCTTGTAGGCGTGTGTACAGAAGACGAGGAGTATTTGGAACAAAAGATGGTATTTGAAACCTTTATTTTCAGCCGGGAAAACATCGATAGATGGTCCTAAATATCGCGCCAGAGAAATTGGGTCGTATGTGTTATGTTTTTTTTTTTTGGAATATTCGGGTGATTAGATGGCACTTAAGAAGTAAAAAAATCCACAATTTCCTCGTCTCGGGACACGTGAACAACCGGTTTCTTACTATCCACTTACGACACGCGAAGTCTGGACATTTGTTTAGTCTTTTCAAAAATGCGAACGCTACCTGTTTCGTAAGTCAATATAACGGGAGAAGGGAGATAAACTACCGTTGATTTTGGGGTGTCTTTTTCACGACTTTGCGACAAAAACAGGAAACTTTCTTCTAAATTCTTTGTAAAGCATGGTTTTTGTTGTTGTTACAGAGTGAAACGAATACTTTAACCTCTGTCAATAGGCTAAATCTTGCGAATTTCAGGCAAATAACACATTTTCTGGGAATTAAGAATGTTAGAAATACGGAAAACATGCCAAAATGTCATATTTCCAGTTATTCCTCGAGAACAGGTTTTATGTATTTCGAATGTTCGAAATGGAGTAAGTCATTAGTGAAAACGAAACCCGGTAATAAAAATAAATGTACAGCGACGTCGGTAGAAATTACCGCCAAGCACCTAGTTTCTAACGGATCTAGCCTTCGCTTTCACTTTTTAAATAGAATTTTATCTGATTTTTCAAAAAATAAATAAGTTAGCGACACGAATTTTACGGTCCTTGTCCAGTTTCTCGTAATCACGACTAAGAATGCGGTCCAGTTGCAGCGGAATTAGGTCGGGCGACGGTTGGTAGGGACATCAGAATTGAGGTTTAGAATTCCTCCGAAATACCCCAAACCCTCTGTAATTTTAGTTGGCTTTCTATATCTTTCTTCTCGGTTTACATAAGCGTTGATGGCACCCGTTCGACGGGCTGTTCGGCACACCGTGTCACACTAGTTTGATATTTAAGTGTGGCAATGAGAAATTACGCTACAGAATAATACATTGACAATAAATTTTATATTTATTCGGCATAAAAGTACAGTAATAATGAAATTTCCTCCGCGGTACAAATTTTGTTGCGAGAGACCCGCTTATGTACACGTACACAAACTATAGCCCATGGAAATCGATCGACTAAGCCACCTGGGAAAGTTGCGAAGCAAAATGGCGTATCTGAAAAGAGAAAGTTGTCAGACGCTTTACTTTCTCCTTCTGAAACGGTTGTGGACTACGTCTGCGGGGTTGTCTTCGGAAAATCCCGGTTCGTTGCTCTTGACGACGGCTCTAAATCCGTTTTCGTCAGCCTCGTACTCTACCACTCTTTTTCTTCCATCTTCCACTTCGAATTCGTATCTGCCAACCTTGCGCCCGGCCGCGTCGCCACTTTCGCTCTGGCTGAGAGATCCCCCTACTTGGCCGTTTCCTCCGAGTTTAGTGTCGTACTGGAAGTTGTAAGGCCTGGGAGGTTCGTCCTGGGGCTACAAAGTATAGAAGTCGTTAGTACTAAAATCCTCTAAAACTACAAGCTGTTGCCATGCCGAGATCGGAGGTAGAGACTAGCCAACCTCGTTGTTTAATGTCGGTGTGGTAGCGAATGTTAATTTACTGCATTGTTTGCGGCAAATCGCTAAAAAAATCAGTGGCTTAAACGCGCGAAGTTGTCGAGTTTAGTAGTAAACTACTAAAGACGGTAGTTTTCCATAAAAGTAGTCGGCCTAGTGGGAAATCGCTGGAAATAGTGGCTTACTAACAAAATGATGAATGTGGCAGTTAACTAATAAAAAATACAAATATATTGTGTTTAATTAATAATTATTTTTAGATGGCTAAAACAGTTGCATTTTAGTGTAAACCGCTAGTAAAGCTATATTTTTAAATGGTAAGCGCTGAAAAAATATTAAAATGCTTTCAAATAGGGTGAGAAATAGTTAATAAAAACACAGTAATCTGATAATTTTATTCAGAAAAAACCATTAAAACTATCAAAAAAATGAGGGGAAATACTTACCGCGCGCTGCGCTTCGACCAAAAATACCACCAAAGTTACTAAAAGGCACAACTGTAAGTAAGTAAAGTAAATTAGAGACGGAGTAAAAGTACTAAGAGTCTACTGGGATGATGACTTACCTTAATCATGTTCCGGTGTCAACGTTGATGCTGGTCTGCCGCAAACATCTCCATCTGGCCTTATTTATACGTTTGCTCCAACGTGGGAATTTTCTGCGAATCCGGTGTTTATCTTTATTAATAATGATGATGCGCATTGTTACCTTATGGGACGAGAAACCGTGACCTTCGCCACCCTTAATAACAAGCGAGGTTCCGAAAGTCACGGTCCGTGGCGGGATCTAATGACTATATTAACTTAAGAGCCACCCCCTCCCCGATTATTCGGGTTTCGCTCGCGACCACCCCCTGGAAAAACCTCAAAACGGACCTCCGTCGTGCCAAATATGCAAATTAGGTTCTGTTACGCGACGGTACCGGTTGCGCGCCGATTTAGGCGACGATGTTAGAGAATTAACGACGGATAAATTAACCAGGAAAAAACAGTAGGATAAATTAAGAAGGAAAACTTTAATTCCGTCCCCCGTTGCTCAACTGTTGTGTAGTTTTTAGATACTTTTTCCAATAATCGTGAGGAAAGAGGCAATTTAAGTTATTAAATTTTGCCACTTCCGTCCGTGTACGTTAACTAGAAAAAGGTATTTGGAGCGCTTTTCCTACTAAAATATATATAAATTGTGCGGCATTTAGTGGTTTATCTAGTAAATATATAAATATGCAGAAGTATATAGTAGTAAGCTACTAAATAAACGCAACATATGCGGAGGTTTCGATGGTTTTCCCACCGAATAACAAATATGTGATGGTGTTTCGTAACATTTCCTTTAAAAATATGTAGAGATATTTTTAATGCGGAATATTACTAAACGAAGAGATAGGTGTTCGCGTATTTACTGGATTTCAACTAATAAACAAGCAAATAGCGGTTTTTAGTAGTATTCTATTAAATACATAGGCCTAAATGAGAGAATTTAATAGTAACTACTAAATATCTCCACAATATCAGTAGATCAGTGTAAAAACGAAACAAATATGTTCGTATTTAGTAGTAACTTACTACAGAAATTTTCGGTGATATTTAGTGATTTTTCTACTAAATAATTATGGGGACGTATTTAGCAGTTCTTTAGTAAACAAATATATATTTCCAAGTACTTAATACATTTCTACTAAATAAATAAATATATGGAGATATTTGGAGAATTTAGTAGTAATCTACTAAGAAAGCCGATCGATAGTAGTATTTAGTAGTTTTTTTTTATTAAATAAATAGAAATGCAGAGGTATTCGGCCATCTCCTACTAGAAAACTAAATACGTAAAAGTATTTGTTACCTTCCTACTTAATTAGTAGATCTACGGAGGTATTTAGTAGTTTTCCTACTAGATACAGTAGATATTTAGGGGCAGTTAATGTCTCGCTACTGAATAAATATTCCTGCTAATAAATATTTTGCTTAGCTGATTTTTTATACATAAAACATGAATTAAAAAGGAAAGTTTACTTCCCGAACACGTTTAAACCCTGTTTACTGAATGTAGATGTAGCTAGCGTGTTTACATTTCTTGAATTCAGTGAGTTAACGCAAGAATTCTTTAGTATACAAATGCACGCGATGTTGCAACCATTAAAAGTTCCTCCAGAAAGTTGAGTTTTTTTTAATGGTTGCGGTTCACCGAAGAATTATTATAACCGCTAATTAGTAGTATTATTTTAATTCTGTAGTCTCTAATAATAACTTAACCTGTAATTTGGGTTATTCGGTAGTTAGTAAATGAGTATTTTCAAATATTTAGTGGTTTCTTACTAGAAGTTTAAAGGTTTATTCTAGTTCTCCACTAAATAAGTAGGTATGTCGGTTTAGTAGTTTCCTACTAAATAAACAAATATTTAAAGGTATTTATTAATTTAATACTGAAAAACGAAGTATTTTATGTTTTGGTTTAGTAGTTTCCTACTAAAAACATAAATATTTGGAGGTATTATTACTTCTCCACTAAATAGGTTGGTTCATGTTTCGTGTCATTCGATGGTTTCTTGCTAAACAAGTATTTACTAATTTCCTACTACATCATATTTTTCGTTATTCAGTAGCTTCGTATTAAATACATAAACATTATAAAATATTTACTAATTTCTCACTAAATGAGTAGTATCTGGAGGTTTCCTACTATAGAAATGAATATTTAAGAGTATTTACTATTTTCCCACTAAATCAAAAGAATTTTATTTTTATGCTTATATTATGCTTACGTATTTAGTGGGGAATCACCAAAAGAGGCGAAATGCCTCTTTTGGTGATTCCCTACTAAATATGTAAACATTTGGTTTCCCACTAAATATGTAAGCATTTCTAGGTATTTAATCGTTATTAAATAATTAAATCGAGGTATTTAGTAGTTTGTGCAAAATAAATAAGCGTTATAGAGGATCCGCAATAATACTTCAAAATAAATTATTTATTAGAGTTTCAACTTTACAATACATAACTGTAACACTAAACATCTTCAATGAAACGACTGAATAGTTATGTAATACCATTGTTAGAGGAAATTGCACAGAGAAAACACTACGCGAATACATCAAATGCTTAAATAGTAAATTAAGGCGATTAATAGTTTAAACACGCGTAACACACACCCGTGTGTTACGCGTTTAAACTTTTATTTTGATTGGCTAATTTTGGGCTGTACAACTTTTTAAATTATTAAATTGAAATCGAGAAGCTCCTCTAGTGACAAAATTTAAATTCTTAGTTATTTCTTATTTTATTCACTAGGGGAGCTTTTAAGTACAGTAATATACAAAAAAACATTTAAAGTTAAAATTCGTCGTTTAAAAACAGCAAAAGTTTAAAGCGAACAATTAATTCGGCAAGATGTTTTAATATAAAGAAAAATTCTTTCCACTTTCTTTAATTTAGCAAAAACTAAGTAGAAGGGTAGCAAGAAAAATGTAGTTTTTACGTTACATTAGCTCTGGGTGTATTCTTGACTGACACTGACTGATGTTCGCCCACCCTTGGCCATTGTATTCGTAGAGGAATCGACATTCGATCCACCAAATTTGTCCTTGGTCACACATAGTTATGGGAGTTTCACGCATTGGAATAGGTGTAAATTTTTACTATAGATATGTGGACGTATTGTAGGTTCTACGGCATTTAATTCACTCGCGTTTTCTATCAAAAGTACGTTTTTTTTCTATTCGTAACTCCGTGAAACGTGAAGAATATGCCACGAAAGCTGATTATAGTTGGAAATGTATGTGTTAAGCGAAGTTCACGCGATTTTTAAGAGAGTAATAATAAAATTTCGGCATTATAAGCGATTTTTGTGGGTTTTTCGGGTTCGAAAAAGTCCATATATTCAAATATTTCGATATCTTATATAAATATTTGGCATTTCTCTATCGGTGTCATTATGCAAATAAATACTCGAAACAAAAAAAAAATTTGCAGTAGTTTAATTACAACAAAACCAGGTACACAAAACGATGTTGCTCTATAATTTTTTAATTTTTTTTATATAGTTTTGAAGGCATTTGTCCCCGACGAACCATTCTTTGTAGAAACCATATATTTTCTCGTGTGATTAACGATAGAAATATAACGGTTTACTGACCGGCACCGCCTAGTTGCTTCAAGTAATCCTCTGCAACCAGTACAAATTTACCCTTAGGTGGTTTTGTGGTGGCTCTGGGTCGTGGCGTTACGTGACGTACAGGTTGAGCGGGTTGCTTAGGTTCTTCGTAAGAAGAATAAAAATTGACGTCATTAGGATTTTCGTTTCTGGTACCTTGTTCGTTGGTTTCGATGCTCTCCACTCTGTAACCGTTTTCGTCGGCGATATATTTCACTATTCTGAATCTACCGTCGGCTAGATTCAACCCGTAACTCCCTAAAACTCTGCCATTTTCGTCTCCTTGCGCCAAGTGATTGCTCGTACCGTTGGGTCCTTGTGCAGTGTATTCGAACTTAAATGGTTTCGGACGTTCGTCTTTATCCGCCTGAAACGTAACACGGCTAATTAGTTATTAATACATTAGCCTTCTTCTATCGGAATTCCATTAATTAATTGAATCAAGAATTTGCGTTACGGTCTTCAGCAAACAAATAGGAACAATAAAGATTCCCGTCGTAATATAAATCTCAATTGCTACAATTACTTAAAAGCAGTATTTAAATTACGATTTTATAATATATAAAAATTTTGCATAATCTAGCTAGAAAACTTGACATTTTACTTACCAGTTGCGCCCCAATACAGAGCAAACACGCCGCAAGATAGACCAACTATAAAAGAGAACCAATTGTTACGTAAAATTTTTAAAGTTGAAGAAACTGATGGAAAAAGTGCATTGAAAGCAACAAGAAGTCGAATACAATAAGTAATAGTCGATTATCCGAAGCCCTCGTTCTAGTACAAGAGCTGTAGAAACCTGAAGCACGGAGGAACCCAAAGTAGGATCCACCCAATTACACACTATTAAGCGATTGTCCTTACCTTAATCATGTCGTATGGCTTCTTGTGATGTTGCGAAGATCCCGTGTGTTCTTATTTATACTTTTGTACCAGTGACGGATGTCTAACTGGGGTCGATAGGTCGTCCATAACAATAGAGAAAAATGGTGTCATCGGAGTGTCTTCGCAACCTTGATAATGACGTGGTCATAATTTACATCGACGTGCTACGATTTTTGAAAATTTCTCCATTTTTCCATATTTTAGTAACCATAAATCAATCGAGATACTCATTATGTTCGAACTAACCTCAACTTCTGGTCTTAAATAGCGAAGTTTCACCGATTTCTCTTAACTAGGTTAAGTAAACTGCTGATAATATACAGTGTTTGGACGAATGTTCCGTATTGCTAAACAAACAAATATATTTTTCCCGCCAGGTTCAGCATGTTAATGATATCTTTAAGAATGTGCGAACCATACTCTTCCTCTCTGTATTACGGAGTTCAGCAGCTCGCAAAGGAAGATCCATTGCAGAAAACGGTATAAACAGTACAAAATTTCAAATTTGACTGCTTTCGAACAGGTTTTTGAACTTCTATTTTATCTAAATTTATAATTTATTTATATTTAATCTTTAAATTATTTGCACCAGTTCCATTTATCAGGTAACCGAATGCTCAAAAACTGCTGCAACCGGTCTTAAGCATTACGTTAAGAAACATCATTTGGCGTTACGCTGTAACCCCTTAACTAAATTTTCTTACCCTGTTATACCCTAAATTTAGTATTCAATGAAAACCCTACCGTAAGATGTATAACCAGAAGCGGGCTTCTTATGTAAATACGAGAATAAATTCGCGCGTTTTGTTGCATAATCTTGAAATTTACGACATCCGTGAGTTATATTTGCCTTCTTTTATATATAAATCCCAAATTCGGATTGATAAATGAAACCTGGATGCATTTATGAATAAGTTTTTAAGCTTTAGACGTTGCAATTCGGCCGTTACTTATTGTAACTGTGCGCTTCAATAAGCGTGAAATTGCCCCAACCACGAAGAATTGAAAGCTATTCACAACTTTAATTACATTTTTATTAAATTTATTAGGTTCTCGCATTAAAATCTCATTAATAAAAGGAAACAACGTAAGAATTTCATCAAAAATTTTCATTTTTGATTAAGAAACTCTTCTATTTTGAAGATTTTTCGGTAAGTACAATACTGTAATCACATTATTTCATAAATATTTGAATAAATAGCCTTATAATATTACAGAAATATCTACATTGTTTAAATTAATATCGAACACAATAATATAAACTTAAATCAAATTATTTACATCTCGATTAATTATAAAATACTTTGCTGATTTTGGGCTATACAATTTTTAAATTATATATTAAAATCAAGAAGCTCCTCTAGTGACAAAACTTAAATCCTTAGACATTTTAAATTTTATTCACTAGGGGAGCTTTTATATAACATACAAAAAATTTGAAATAAAATTCCTTAATTTTTATAAAATGAAATAAATAATAAAAATATCATTTCATTATTCTATCACTTTTTGTCATAAATGTCACAGAATATTAATAGAGAAATGTACATAGCTGGAGGGGAAGACGACTTCCAGTTTTGATATAGAATGAAATAAAAAGTAGCATAACATCGTTACAGATCTCATTCACTTTCCCCCACACGTCCACTAACCATGACACATATTGCATGCAGTTGTGGACGGGTAATTTATGAAGTTTCGGAATCCGTAAAAAACAACAAATTCCTCTTTCGTGAGCCGCGATACTCTGGCATCTCTCCAACTCCGCACCTTAAACATCCCTTTTCTATATATGGAGCGAAAAGAGATGTCCTCGCCATATATCATCATAAATATCTTTATTAATAGCAATAATTTAAATTTGTCCTCGAACTTAGGGGAATTTTTTCAAGTTTTTGGGGGTCTCATAACCGTTATGTTATTCTATTATTTATAAACAGGAAGATAAACATCTAAAGAGACCTTGTTTAAGATAAACTACTCTGAAGTGTGGCGATTTGATCTTCGGGGTGTTAGATGTTATCTCACGCGTACAGAATTCTAATGAACTGGAATGGATCCTACGGTATGGCATGGCCAGGTCTAACCTTAAGGTTCGTAAGCTGCCATTAATGATAGAGTTTTATAATCCAAATTACAGTAGTCAGCATTTGTGTGACTGAAAAGGACGAGTCCGAGCTTAGTGTCGCGCCGCTCTTCCTGGTTTCAAATAAGAAAAAGTGGCGAATTTTTATAGAATTTAAGTTAGTTTGAATAAATAAATTAGCTAATTTAAATTTATTTATTTAACGATTTAATTTTTATAAAGATAGCGAAGATATGTTTGCGACCTAAAAAATTTCGAATAATCATGGGGGTTGATATCATCAGAGTAAGAAAAATAATGATAATTAACGTATCTACAGATCTACGATTAATTTTAAGTAATTTATTCAAAGAATTGTGTTATAAAATTAACAAAATTTTATTGAAAAATAAAGAAATTACTGTAAATTAGAGGAACGTGAAGGAGTACAACGTGCTATGGTTCCGGATCCCTCGGGTTGTAAAATCAAATAAATTAATTATATTCTGTTTTTCTGGCATTCTCCAACTTAAATGACTTCTTAATTTTATAATTTTAACAAATTAAAATGCCATTTTTCCGTATAAAATTTTTTTAACGTTTAAATTAACTTTCAAAAAGTGGATTTTTGCCCTAATATTGTGTCTCGATAATTAATTTTAAAGCTGTAAAAATCTAATTTCTTTAGATTTAATTAAAGAAAAACAATGTTCTCGTTAGTTTTATTAAATAAGTAAACAGTAAATATGTCTATTTTAATTTAATATTTTACTTAATGTCACTCAGAATGTGATTAGATCCTTCATACGAGCTCGTGACCTCTTTAATTGCGTAATTCGAGACACTCGGGTAGAAAAGTAAAGTTCTTTGTCGCTTTCTTAGCTATTGAATTTGTTAATATATTTTCTAGTGCTATTTGCTTATAGAGTTATTTAACCAACACTTCCTAGTTCTTTCGTCAAAACAATCTACACCTGAAGTTTACACCTGCAGATTTATTCATATGACATTTCCGAGAACCTCCTATGACGACCTTCACCTTTTTCTATACTATAATTAGCTCATAAATTACAATATCGGACGATACTGGATTGCCTTAGATCGAGACATTGCCAGAAGTAATGTCTTCAAGTACACTTCTTACAATAGAAAATGAAGTAAAATTTCCCCTTCCAGGGGTACTAAACACAGCAAATTGATGAGGAATACAGATGTCAGGAGAATACAAACCGAACGAGCCGACCCGTTTCTCCAGCTGTTTTCTTTCTTTACTTCCTAGGAATCTCGTCTGGCAATTTATATACATTAGTCATGCCATATATTAAGCCCGGCGAGCTCCTCCTACTCCTTTCTTGCTCTTCACGCTTCTAGATTATTTCTAATTTAACACGAATATTCCTCATCTTGAAAGGAATAACGCTTACGATAAAGCTTTAAAATTCAGTTTGTACCGTTCGTGTTAGTTAGTAGGGTCGTTCCGGTCGAGATATGTCCTCGGAATACACGTTGCTCTGATAATTAGTTTAGTTTTGATGGGTGAACTATGACCCGTACATTGTAACTAGTGAAGTAGTTTTGGAACTAAACCCGCTTTTAATAGTCGATATGCCCGTAGGGGTGTTAGAATTGATGAGTTGTCACGCTCGCCTTCGACCTTTGCAATATTTATTTTGCCTTGTTTTGGTATCTTGTATTTTTCGAAGCGATTTGAATTTGCATTGCGTAAACGTAACAGAATTTAGAAGCTTCCTGGTAAAAATGCACTTACATTTTCTCGAAGAGGAAGAAAATTAATGTTTTAAGTGTTAATAGGAGCGAGATGAGGAAGATGGGGAAAACTGAAAAGAACTCCAAGAAATAAAGGAAACTCTCGGGGAAACAAGAAGAGTTTTAGAAACAGTCGAAACACGGCGAAAACAGAAGGTTAAGAAACGAACGAAATTCATAAAAGATTAAGAAAAAGCAAAGGAGGCGGAGGGGAGTAATGGCATAACGCGGCACATGGGCGATTTGCCAATAGACGATGACTCCTGAGAGGACTGTTAATGGGTTTGTCCCTATTTAGATGTGAAGGAAACCCGGAAAAAAGGAAGAGACAAAGGATCTTCATAGATGAGCAAAGTGAGGTTAAAAATAAGGGAAATTCATAAAAGATAAGATTAAGAAATCAACAAGACTCGTAGGAATACAAGAGGAGGCTAAAGAATACACGAGATTAATAGACGAGTAAGAGGAAAACAAGAGGGATTCGTAGATAATAAGACAATAATATAATACAAAGAGGAAAAGCATAGAGAAAGGCAAGTGGAGTTTAAAGAATACGGGACACTTACAGGAAGCACTTTTCGTAGTCACTTTTTCGGACCAAATGCCGATCGATTAAGGTCTGCCGTTTCGCCCCGGGGAACTCAAAATCGTATCCGAATAAATCGAAAAGCCCAGGAATTTTTCGGGGTTGACCCATTCGTAATACCGGGCCCGTCCCTAACCATTCGGCCGTCTATTATGGGTCCAGGAGAATGCTAAAAAAGAGACCTTCTTAGCGCCCACAGGGTGGATAGACTTTTAAAAATGTTGGAGTAATTAAGCTGAACATTTTTCGGTAAACTTTTCTGTAGCTATTATGCTGAAATTTGCAAATTTTCCAACTACTGTAAAAACATTTACAATGAAACAATAAAAGAGGATGAATTTGCAAACTTTTTAATATAGATAAGTGGGGCACACGATACACACTTTATGAATGAAAATATGTTTAGAAATATCTTCATTGAGAAGCAAAATTTCGGGTTTGAAAAACGCGAGACGTGACCCGCTTCGAGTGATTGTTGAGCCGAATATTAATTAAGTAAAAAATAAAACGTGAATTTCAAATGCTTAAATTAAACACGCCAATTAATTTTAAAAGTCGTTTAAAAGTGTTTGAAAAAGTAAAAATTTCTCTTCAAGTTAGATGACGCGAATAGAATTCGCCATTTTAAAAATAATTGGATTTCCTAACATTTTTTATTATTATTTTATTTTTTCTAGTGGTGAAAACAAAAAAAGTCTTATAAATTTATTTTTGTTTTTGGTGCAAAACTGAATATTAATAAGAACCTTTTAGGGGAAAAATATATAAATTAAATATTACATAAACTTAAACTGGTTAGGGTCATGTTTGCATAGACAGGATGTGCAAACGCCCCCTAAATTTTAAAAACAACTTTCGAAACTTGTCTAAAATCTAAAAATATTAAAATTTTAATATTGTGTTCCCAAAAATTTTCTTTTTAAAATACTTTAAACACTTTTAATTAAAATTTTAATTTAATTAGTAATTATTTGATGAAATTATTACTTATTCTCATATATATATTTTGAAATTCGTAAATTTTTTTATGAAACTAGTTCGACTTTTACAATAAATTTTATAGAAATGGAGCCGCATACGGAATGCCCTTAATTTCCAAGAAAATTGAGCCGCATTCAAGGTGAGATAGAAAAGATTGTTAAGAAAACCGGCAGAGTAGCCGCTCCCGGATCAAAGTTCAAGCGCTTCTTCTTCGCCGTTTTGAATTCTTGTGCCCTCATTTTTTTTACTCGAAATAAACATTTAATTAATTTGGACGCTTAAGTATAAGCTGTGTTAATTATAATTTATGAAAAAATATAATTAATTTTCACGATATTTATATAATTGATATTTGTAAAAGAATACTATAGAAGAACTAAATTGGACTATTGCCACGAGAACCGTTTTGTATCCGAAACCACACAGATGAAAGAAATTCGCTTTGTCTACCCGACGGGCCAAAGAAACAAGATTAATGAGTGTAGGATTATAGGACTGTTACGCAAAGCACAATGGGTTTATTATGATTCCAAACACAAAAATAGTTGTATTTGCATTGTGCAATCTAAAAATATCTTCGTGTCTGTCTAACTATAAACCCGGGCACGAAATGTGACCGAGTTTCAAACAATTTAGGCTTTCTTTAGAAGTTGAAATAATGTGTTTTATATGTTTAGATTCAGAAACTCGGTCCTCTCGCTCGTGGATTAGGTTAAAACTTAATCTACGAGTCCTAAAATCGAGTTTATGAAGCAATACGTTGCGCGCTCCTGGGTCAACTCCAAATTTCAAACACCAATAAACTTACAATATTAACAAAATTATTTGAGCATAATTTTCAGTTTGTATGTTTTTAATTTCTTCTTTCCAATTTTATCTAATAATAAATAGAAACCGCATCTCATAGGAAGCAAATGTTATGATTCAGCGCCTTGTAATAGAAGCATGACCGAATGCGGCATCGCCACCCGAATGATTATCAAATTTTCTATCTTTGCTTTTATAAATACATAAATGTAGATTCGTGTATTTTAATTTTATTATTCCTAATTAAAATTCTTATAGAAAAATTAATAAATTTATTAAAATATAGATAAACCTCTGTTAAACGGTCACTGAAGAAAACATTAAAAAATGGCCGTTGTTCGGAGGTGGCGGTAGTTAGAAGTTATTTCGAAAGCATTTAAAAAAAACCGTTCCAGAAAAAATGGCCGCCGTTTAAAGGTGGTTGTTATTGCGGGTCCGACTGTGTTTTCCGAAATATTATCGCTTCTACCCAAATACTAAACAATTATTTTTATAAATACTTGTAAATTATGAAGTAATTAATTACGCATTTATTATGATTTCTTATATATAAAATTAGAATTAAATTATAAAGTTCGAACGCAATTACTCGGAGCGGCCACACTTTGTCCATAATATATTGAATCGAAAAATTAAAATTAAAACTTTATTGAATTTTAATATAATTTTAATAAAACTAATAAAATTTTATTTATACATTTAATAATAATATTAATTAAAAAATTAATTAGTAACAGAAAGCATTTCTGTTTTATAATTACGTCACTGCCTCCTACACTTCAAAATTCATATTATTTTAGGTGGCGCTGTAGTAATACACGTGGTAATGGTTGGCGGGTTTTTATAACCGTTTGAATCAATATGCATTAAATTTAAGTTTAAATTGCGGTTGAATTGTTCAGTTAGTTTAAATACACATTCTTCTATGAATTACTGTCGTTAATTATACAGTTTTGGTTTAAATTGGGTAAAAGTATACTTTAAAAACATGCCAAAATTGTAGAATCTTTAGTTCTATGTTCGATTTCATATGTTTAAAGTTGTTTGTAATTTAAAATTGCCAAGTTTATTGAGAATGTTAACAAGATCAAATAAAAAATCAACAGAATCAAATGATGAAAAGAATTTTGAATCAGTTAGTAAAAATTTGACTTTAGAGAAGAATAGTCGGAAAAGTAAAGCAAAAAAAAGAAAGCACATTAGCATTACTTGCGACAAACAAGACAATAAGATTGAAAGATGGGAACCACCTTCTTGGAAAGATGTTCTAAAGAATATACAAGAGATGAGAAAGAATCGCAATGCACCAGTTGATAGCATGGGTGCTGAAAGATGTGGAGATGAAGATGCTCCAGATTGTGTATGTGATGCTTTTAGTTTTTTGAAAAATATTTTGTAGATTACCTTCTATTGTACGGAAGATTTGTTGTAACGTAAATTCTCTAGTCTGAAATGCTTTCATAACAATTTAACAAGCAACTATTCAATAGAGGTATTAAACCAATCATTATAATGAAACTGATATTAATTATCAGTATAATGAAATACATAATGTCCACGCAATGATGGATTTAGATTTTATATTTTATATGTTGTCTGCTATCTGTAAATTTATATGAGGTGTGATCAAAAGTTCCAAGAATGATTTTTTATTAAATAAATGAAAGCACTTATTGCTACTTAGAATGGATCACCATTAAAGTAGTCTCCTTGAGATAAAGGGTGAACATGCCAAAATTGGGACACCATGATCAATTTATACAGATTTAAATTCAACAATTAGAGCTAATGGTTTTTTAGCAAAAGGTACTTGGTATATGTATGAAATAAAAAATTACAATAGCATTTAATTCACTAACTGTCCAAACATTGGCATCAGAATTGGAATGTTGCAAACTGATTTTGCACGTGTATAGTGAAAGATCCATGTCTTTGTGTAAAAATCTTGCACAGAGTGTAAAACTTTCAAAATATACAGTTGCAAAAGCCTTGAAAAACTTCAGAGAATTTCTCGCTATTAAGGAAAAGTACAGTAGTGGTGATAAATAGGGAATTTAATTCTGACAAATAGCAAAAGGTTTGATAATTGTTCAAAGAAAATCAAAACCTTATTGAAATTGAAAATATCTCAATGTTCAAAAAGTGAAATTATGAGCTAGACTGAAGAGTTACAAAGCCCAGATTGTTCCAGATCTGGATGCAAAACAAAATTTAGTAGTGAAATCCAGATAGTGACAGTTTGTTGTCCAAGTACCAGTGTATTGTGATGGATGATGAAAGATATTGTTTTGCCAACTTTAGAAAGTCTTGCTGTTCAGATTTTTACACCTCTTCTAATTGTGAAAATGCTATGGAGCACTGTAAGGTAATAAATATAATAAAAAACTGTAAGGTAATAAATAAATAAGGTAATAAATATGGCTAGGTTTCCTAATTACTTTATGATATGGCAAGCCATCTAACATTGAAGACATTTTTTCAGACAATCTTTTAAAACAATGTCTTTAAAACTTTTGCCTTTCTTGAAGCTACATACTGATAAGCCACTGCTCTTGTCAGACTTCAACCTTGTCACTATAGTATTATAATGATGTTAAAAAATGGTATCAGGATAATAGTATTGTATTCTAAGAGAATTTACCAGCAAACACACCAGTACTCTGGCCAATCGAACAGTATTGGTTGGTTGTTAAAAGAATTTTGAAAAGAAAACAAGTAAAATTGTTCAAAATGAAGAAAGTTTTTAATGCAAATGGATTTGGGCATCAAATAAAGTAACTAACAGCCTTGTGCATAAGCTTGACTAGTAATTTTGTAAAGTCCATTCAGCAGGTTATGGTGTTGCTTAAGGTGTTGTAATTACAAAAGTAATGTGCTATTTTAAAATAAATAAGATTAATTTTGTATCTCCTGTTCATTTTTTTATTTGTGGGAATTTTCAGTGTCTTGATTTTGGCATGTTTACCCTTTATTGTACACTTTCCAGGATTTCTAGAGCAGCTGGAATAGTTCTGGAACTTGGATTTTGCAATGGCCTTCAGAGTACTTATTACGTCTTCACGTATGGTATCCATATCTTTGAAAGTTTCTTATTTCAATAGAATTTTCAGTTTTTGGAAAAGGAAAAAGTTGGAAGAATCTAAATCTGACAAATGGAGAGGGTGTTCAACCAATGCAATTTTGACCAAATACTGGTTCACAGACTGCCTCTTGACATGGTGCATTATGTTGAATAAACCATGCTTTTTACTGTCATTTTGTGGCTTCTTAGCAGTTTGTGGATTTCTGAGGCCATTTTTTTTCTAATTTTACACAAAATTTGAAATTTGAAGTTGCTCCTGTAAGTCTGACATTTTGAAATGCAACACCAGCACCACAGATGATCTCCCATCTTCATGCTTCTCTGCTACTTGTGAGCCACCAAGATGATATTTAGTACACAAACACCCTAATGTTTAGCTAATTTCTAGGGTGCAGTGCAACATATACCTGCCAACACTTCATATTTGTTAAAAAAGAATTCTTGGAACTTATTTGTCACACCTTGCTTAAAGAACTACTGGTTACTATTAAATATTATGGATATTCACTACATGATATTGATTTTTAAGTAAATGAGCTGTTCAAGGCCAAACTAATTAACTCCATTTGTAATTTTTTGGTATAATCATTATTATTTTTACATTTTTCATGTAACTAATTTTATATATTGTTTTAATGTAATGAAATACAAAAATGTTTATTTAAATTTAAAGTTTAAAAGGACTTTTGATTAATTTTTATTATATTGATGTAAAAACTATAGTAATACAGTAGAGCAGGGATGGCCAACACGTAGACTGTGGTTGACCGGTCGACTGCAAAGGTTTTGAAAGTAGCCCACGAAGCTAAAGTTGAACAATTTGCTTTCACTTAAATTAATGTTTAAAATTTGATAATTTATTCTTACAATAATAGACTGTCTTTGCAACGTACCCATACTGTTTGTATTTATTCCGATGAACAATGCAAATGAATGTTAATGCATGCACACATAAAAATCCTAGAATTGTTTGCCCATATTCATAGTTGCCCGCAGACTATATTTTACCAAAAACATAGCCCCTAAGCGATAAAAGTTTGGCCACACCTGCAGTAGAGCATTGATTATCCTTGATCAACCAAAACATTGGTTAATCGACAGCATTCCAGTTGGCAAATTTAAATTTCCACTAGTGCTGTGGCACTAGTGGAAATTTAAATTTTAGTATGGGCTACTCCAATTGTTATGTAGTATGGGCTACTCCAATACTAACATAACATGTAGTACGGGCTACTTCAATTTTAGTATGGGCTACTCCAATATTAATTTTGTTGGTGTGCGTATTTTAGCTGGCAGCACTGGCGCAACCATGAGAGGGTACTTAAGGACACACGAGAATTTGAATGAATTTCAACATGGGATAGGTTAATATATTTTTCCGTACATAATCGGTTATCCAAACAACCCCAATCCTGAATTGTTTCGGATAATCGATGCTCTACTGTACCTGCATTGTTAAGTTTATTATTTATGTGCAAAGTTATATTGCATAATTCTTTCGTTTATAATTAAATTACTACAGATATTAATGCAAAAAGATGCATTAATACCTTTATAAACTTAAATTATTACCTTCATTCATTTATAGGTTTATCGCTATCAGACATTAATATCCTTGATGCTTTCAAGTCAAACCAAAGATGATGTTACATATGCAGCAATGACACGCCTGAAAGAACACGGATTGACAGTAGAAAATATTTTAAAGACAAATGATAAGAAGTTGGGAGAACTCATATATCCTGTAGGATTTTGGAAGGTACAGTTAAAAGTTTTCTATAAAGGTATAAAAATACTTCTATAAACTAACATTCAAATTTTAGAGGAAAGTAGAATATATCCGTAAAACAACCAAAATACTGTCAGAAAAATATAATGGAGACATCCCAGACACATTGAAAGAGTTATGTCTGCTTCCAGGCGTTGGACCAAAAATGGCACATCTGGCAATGTCGATTGCTTGGAAGAAAACAGTGGGTATATCAGTAGACACCCACGTTCACAGAATTGCCAACCGGCTGCATTGGGTTGGAAAACAGACTTCCACACCTGAAGATACTCGTGTTCAGCTAGAAAGTTGGTTACCTAGGTAAGATTTTTTTTTTATTTAAATTCTTAGAAAAAAATTTAAACCTGATAATTAGTAGATATTTAAAACCTTTTAAGAGCTGTTCAGATAGCTGAGACACAGATGTCAGCCTGTCATTCTGAGGAACCAGGATCAAAGTAAGTGATCCTGAGAATTTTACATGGGCAGTCTATCTTAATTATGCCAGACCCATATAGGGCAGCTTGGAAAAGTCAAGCTGCTCTATTGTGGGCCTGGCTGAATGTATAATAAACTTGAGAAAAGGCCTGCTTAGTGTTCATAGGGTGGAGTCAAAAAAATTCCTTTTGTAACTATTATATTAAGATATAAATTTCTTTAAATTCTGTTTTAGAATATACCAGAAGAATAACATCCTTACAAAAAAAATTGTTAATAATTATTGCATTTAGTAAAACAATTTAATTTTCTTGAATATTTATTAACATTTTCAGAAATATAAAACAATTCTTCTAGAAACTATAGATCTAGAATGCTTATAACTTGGATTTTGAGGCTATATAAATTCATTTGATAGGCTGTTTGAAATGATCTGCCGTCAAATAAAATGACTAATCCTATTTAGTAATGAAAAATGTTTTATTAAATTATAAAATTCCAATTTAAAATTGATTATCATCAAAGAAATGTATGTTTAGTGATGTGCCGGATATCCATATCCGTATCCGTATCCGCGGATATCCGAGGGAAAAAAAAGATCCGTATCCATATCCATATCCGTTACTTTTTAGCGGATCTTTAACGGATCTTTTATCTTAATGAATTTCATTACTTATATGAAATTTTAAAGATAGGTAGCAATAGCACATTCGTCATTTACTATCGTAAAATATTTCCATATTACACTACTAAATTTTTTTGTCAACATTGTTTTTATTTTAATTTAACTCAACACTCTCCAAAAAACAAACGTAATCTACGCTATCCCGTGTCACACTAGCCACAAACCAGTGTTTCTCAACGTGGGGCCCACGCCCCACAGGGGGCAATTGGATTGCTAAAGAAGGCAATTCGAAAATGGACTTGTACTTGTCCAGAGTTTGAGTTAACCGTATAGCCGCTGTATATGTTAGGGAGACATAAGAATTTTAGAAAGGCTTAGGTGGGGCATAGCACAAAAAAGGTTGGGAAACACTGCACTAAACTATTGTGGCGGTACGCTATATTTTTGTAAATATTAATTTTAGTTTAGTTTCGTTTCTTCTTTCTACCCTTTGTTCTATTGTTCTATTTTCTTCTAGAACTTTCTTATCTATTCCCTGTCCCTTGGGTGGGATGAGCAGTTCCTAGAAATTTGAGGAGCAAAGGTGTAAACAGGAGCCGGAGAAAAAAGAGAAGTGACGTAGCAGGTCATTCGTAAACCGGACGGCAGAGTGTACGGACGAGGTGAGAATACTGGGAGTCGTATTTTCAATGACCGGATAGTTCAGAAATAAGTTCAGAAAAAAGATCCTGTTTTAAGGTCGTATTGACGACTGTGGAAGGAAAAATCCTAATTATTGAAGAAGAGAACTGGCCAGTTATAGGAGAAGGACGTGTGTTATCCCACCCAACAGTACGCATAAAGAAACAAGCCGAAAAAAGGGACAAAACCCCAGATATCCCTATTTCTATCTTATCTACCATTTTTTCTGTCTTCTTAATTCTATCCCTTTTTCTGTTATTAGTGTTAAGTTAGTGTTTAAGGTTAGTTTTAAGGTTCCGGGTTATATTGTCGCGATCGGGATCTGTATTGTACACGTGCTTTGGATACAGCGAACTATTATTATCGCTGTAATTTCGCATGCTACTGTTTGTACCGTGAAGTTGGAATCCCCCGAAATAGAATCTGTATAAAGACGCGAAATAGCTTAATTGGAAAATTATATCAACTTTTGTTACTTTATCCTGTCTGCCTTTGTGGTGAATTCTAATTTAGCACATTTTTACACCATAAACAAAAACACGCGCAGTGCAAGTCAAAACACGTCACGTTATTAACGCAAAGCGTCAACTATCGGTCCAAGGTCACACACACCGGCGCCGACTGAGTACGAAAGTTGAGATCCGTATCCGTATCCGCGGATCTAGACACGAATGATCCGTATCCGTATCCGCGGATATACATTTTTAACGATCCGGCACATCACTATGTATGTTTTAAAGCATAAATTTTTCATTTTGCAATTGATTCTCATCAAAAAATTTTGTTGTTTTATAAAGGCCCCATTTATAAATTATATATTTATTTAGTGACCTGTTTGTTTTGAAAACCCAATTTACATAATTTATTACATAAAATGTCCATTTTCACTTTGAAGATTAAAATTGGGAGAGGGAAGTTTCACACATTTTTTTTTACTCTTTCTCCTCACATATTCTTCATGTTGTAATCAATCATCATCCCGTATAATGTCTAAGAATGCTTTTCCAATCTTCCTTGTTGAGGTAAGGCCTTTCATGTGATACGTTATCATCTGATTTGTCAAATTAATTTTTCCAATCGGTAAGTTCCATACTTCCAGAACTTGAGTTCTCAGAAAGCTTTTTTCTGCATCCACACAAGTGACAACATACTAACAATCTCATGCAGTAGTATTTGTATTTAGGAAATTATTATCTAACTTGAATTTCTCTTAGTTGAAAACTGTGCAAAGTGGTGGCTATTTCGATGATATTTAGTGAGTGGAAAGTTAAAAAATCAGCTCGATAGATTGGAGAAATGTGCAGAATTGATGTAACAACCCTGCTTTAGAATGCAACTGCTAGATTTTGCTATATTCTCTTGCAATCTTGTGATTTCTACAAGAAGCCTACTGTTACATTTAATCAATGAGGGGCCCTAATAATCTATCTAGATTTTTGGACCTTATCAATCAAATAAACTATAAAATGTTTGATATTAAGTGGACATCCAAGTTTAAACCTAGTGTTTTTCTTGTTGTTATGTATTATTCTTGTAACAGAAAATTTTCAGTTACTTATATTTGTTAGCTTTCAGGTATCCTTATTATCATTTGGTTAGATATATAGCAACATTACAACAGAAAAAAACTAAACTATATAAAGTATTGAACAGTTCTATAGTCCATTTGCTACAAGTTTGTGGATGCTTCTTCAAGAAATAGTTTGCAAAAGCAGTATTTTTTCCCTTACAGTTATCTCTAGTACTTTTATAATAATTAATGGATGTTTACAGCTTTATTGGGATGCTGATGTTGCTTCTATAATGAGACAGATAATGTAGGGAGATGTATTTTCTAGCGTACAGTGACGAGGTGGCTTCTTTACTGCTTTGTTTCATGCACACATATACAAAGCAAACATCCTACTATAGGTACTATTATCTGTATGGAGATTATATCATTTACAGTATATCTTTCAACTAATAATAATATGTTTCAGCAAGGTTCAATGACAGCAATATATGTACAACAATGCAAAAATCCATGATCAGAGGTTGATTAAAATGCCTTTATAAATACAGCCTATTTTAAATAGATCAAGAAAGAGAGTCAAGATGAACAAAACACACTCAATAAATATATATCTCAGAACATATTTTTATTGAATTGCATGTAAAAATGTTAAAAATTCATAAACAGGCCTAAACAAGAATATAACTGAAAAATTTTTGACTTTCTGAAGGTTTGATTTATCATTTCCAGAACAAATATCTCATCTTCAACAGTTGGTTTATCATTATCTCTTTTACATTTAGCCTGTTAGTATAAATGTAAAAGTGACAAGGTAGAAATTATAAATTCAAACCATCATTTATGCAATATAAAACAATACAGGAAAAACTGTCTTAACCATTAAATTACTTTTATCTTCTTTCACAAAATACTGTTCTGCTCCAGAAATTTTCATACCTTTCTTCAGTGTATCTTCTATAATTACTGTCAATATTTTTTAGCTTCTCCAGTGTCATCATCATCAGTCTTTCTTCTTCTGTTTTCAAATATGCTTTTCTTACAACTCTTTTCTATTTACCTTTTTACTTCAAAAAAGTTAATCACCCATTCCAAATCTTTGTATTTTTGGAATTTAAAATGCCTTTTTTTATGTTGCTGGTAATGGAAATGCTATTATAAGAGCTTATGCATAAAATAACCAAGTTGCATTATCTAAACTTTATAAAAAACTTTCTATGGCATCTTTCCAGCTGAATCAAATGGATTGTATTCAGGATCATGTGAAGGATTCATTCTCTGACACAAAGTTACTGGGACTTTATTCATCTTGATCCATATTTGTTCCAAATAAGTTATTCTTGTCATAGTACAGTTATCCCTCGTATAATGTGGTAGTTAGGTTCCGAAAAACTGCCATATTATGCAAATCCATGCTATACGAAACAAAGGACTAATGCAAAACATGGGATTATGTTCCAGAAGTTAGCAAAAGTATACAATTCTTGTTATTAAAAGAAATATGTTTATTAAAGCAATCAATAATTAATTAACAATCAGAATTAAGAGTACTGTATTGCATATTAATATTAATTTTAGTTAAATTGGGGTGTTTTTCTTTTTACAAAGTATTGTTGTCATCTCAGATTTTTTGTCAATCTTCATCAGGAGTAGCGGCAACATTTTCATATTTTTAGTTTTATCAAAAAAAATTCTTATAGATGACAAAATAAAAATATGTTATTAATTGAAAATTTGTTCTAGTGGGTTGCATTTGTTCAGTCAAGTACCGAGTGACTTTTTTTCAGAATTTGTGTCCGAATACAAAGATACTGCTATATTTTGTTCATTTTATGAATGATTGCTTACCTACAGGTTAAAAAAAGTTTAATAGCATTTATCTAAAAATGTTTAATCTTCATATTTAGTAAAGTTTATTTAATCTATAAAAAAAAAACACAGTGACAGTATTAAGGGCTAATGTTTGAAAGCAACAACAGTTGGCTGATAGGAAAGTTAGGACAACAAAGAAGAGAATTGCACTATCAGTTTTCATTAAAGTAAACCTGACAAAAGTGTGAAATAATTGAAAATTTCAATATTCTAAAATTCATGGACAAATTTGAGATCACATGCGTGCTTACTTGAATTTAAAAAAATAACAAAGAATTGTGAAATTTTGTATGGAGGATTTCCAAAACAGAAGTTTTATTGTATGGGGGATATCCCCAATTTTCAAACCGTGTTGTAGAATATTGAATTATATGTTGACCATTTTGGTCAAATACCTGTTGTCATCGTTTCTGGTAGTAGCACGATTTCACATTCATAAAAGTTTTGATCATTGCTTACAAAAAACCAATCCAAGTGATTTTTGACATTGTCATTTCAAGTAAATGTCTTACAGTTAAAAAAATTGTATAGACCGGAACAAGTAATAATCCGAGTGTGCTCGATCTGGCAAATACAGTTTGTGTGATAGCACGTCCCATCTAAGTTGTAACAGTTTCTGACAAGTTACCAAACTTGTGTGAAATTTGACATTATTATGGTAAAACACTACAGCTGTTCTTTTTTTTTATCAATTCTGGCTGGCTTTTTCTGTTTGATGATATTATGCAATTTGTTTACTCGAATGCAGTTCACTTTCCAATCAATTGTCAAATTGTCTGGTAAAAGCTCCAAAAAAAATTTTCTTAATTTCCCACCAAATAGAGCATTTCTCTTTAAGAACTCATGGAATTCATATATCGAGCTTTGAAACGAAACCAATTTGTTTCAAGTACTCATAAACAGTTTAATTTGACAAATTTAATCTCTTAGTGATTTCATGTGTTGTTATTCCACAGTTTGCTTCAATCGGTACTTTTATTTTGTTTTCATTGGCTTCAATTCAAATTCAATTGTTTTCATTTGTTTTCATTGGCTTCAGTCCATAGCATGGTGCATCTTCAATACTGAAATTGCGAGAAAGAAATTTTGTAAACCAGTTTTGGCACTGTTGTTCTGTCAACACATCACCATACATGTCACACGATTTTTTCTCGCTTGAATGGCATTTTTGTTTTTTGGTAATAAAAAAGTAAAATATGCCGAAGATGCTGCTTTTGATCTTCCATATTTCATGGGACACAAAAAATAAACAATTGCACGAAATCAAACAAATTTTTTTACAAATAAGCCATAAAATGCTAGCTGTCAAAATATATAATGATAATACGGTTTAGAACGAAAATGGTGGGAAAAATACCACTAATCCGTCTAGTGATAAAAAAAACGAACTTACTTTCCGAACAACTCAATATATCTGATTTTTGTTCTCATTGTGAAGCTCCAGAAGTGGGTCAAAATTCATGCACAGAAAATGTTTTAATTTCGTATGAAAAAAAATTTTAATAATTATAATTATTATTTCATATTGTAAAAAGAAACCATCAAATGCAAAATGAATATTTTATGTCCATATAAAGACATATCTGTAGAAATTTCTGAGAAAAAACGAATTTCTCAGAATGAAACAATAGATGAATTTGAGTGCTTAGATCTAATATCTTCGATAGGAATCAAATTGTTGGTCGGTATTGACTCACCCCACGATCTGGGCTCTGATCTCGTTACAATTCATAATGGGGAGGGGGGACCAATTAGAGAACAGGGGTAGATTGGCATTGACCTATCGGAATGTTCGATCTGGGACCCAGAAAAAACTTATAAAAACCGCACAAAAAAAAGGATGTGACATTCTTGGTTCTTAGTTCGATGTGCTCTGCTCCTGGATTTTTCCTGCGGTTCAACAACGGAAACTTGGTCGTCGTTCTGGAAGAAGTTTTCACCATCCCATCCTGGCAAGTTTCGCCAAGTTAACCTGCTACAAGAATCACCCCTTCAAGTTGTGCTGTGTGCCCCGCAGCCTACGTTTTCCTCATCATCTTCGCCAGAAGGAGAGAAGATCGTCGAAAAGACTGAACTTTATTTACAAACTGATTCACTCTGCGGATAGGCCTTATGCCGAAGTAAAACAGTAGTTGTAAGTGAAATTTTTATATTTAATAAACAGTTTGCGATGGAAGACCTGTCTCAATAAGTTTTTCCACTCCCATGCGACAGTGCTCACCGCTCGATTGTCGCGACACATTCTCCCCAATCAGCAAACCTCACATCATATAAGATGTTTATATAACAAAAATGTCTGTCTGTTTAACAAATCATATACTTTGAACATTGTTTATTAATTTATGAACTATTTTAAGGCATTGTAAACATGCACAGTAAAATCTGTCTAAATGGTAAATAAATTTTTGAACACAATGATTTTGTACACAAAATAAGCTGGGAATCTGTCTAGCTAAATTCTGAATTGTAATTAATGCTGTAACTTTTTGACTTGGATACAATTAATTTCTTGCTGACAAAAATTACAGCATTTTTTTGTTAAGAAACTTTTCCTGACAATACAACACTGCCATTTCTTCCCAACACTAGAAGAGAATTAATAAAAACAATCCTCTATTAAATTTTCTGCTTAGTATCATCACATTTGATTTTGAGAAAGTTTTACTGTACATAATTTAAATACTAAATTTAAAAAATGAGCTAATAATTTATCTATTCCATATGTAAACATATTTTCCTATAATTCTCAATACTATCCAGTTACTAATCAAGAATTTTTTAAACTCTTGGACATTATGATGACCCTTTTTTTTTTGTTTTTAGAAAACTCATTGTTTGGCCAAACCCACAAGAAGGCAGCCAGACGATGAGAGACTGATCCCCAAAAAATGACTAGTTTTTTTTTATCCTGGGTCCTCAGCAGTAGGCTGCCATCCAGCTGTCTTCTAATTTTGAGAATTTACTCAGTTTTAGATCTGTAATTTATTTTTTAGAAATGATAATTAAAAATTTGTTTTTTCCAGGGAACATTGGCGAGAGATCAATCCACTTTTGGTAGGGTTTGGACAGACCATCTGTCTTCCGGTTAGACCAAATTGTTCCCAGTGTTTGAACAAATCTCTCTGTCCATTTGGTAAAAGATTGTAATCATTCTTGCCTGTTAAATTTCTTAATAAATTATATTTTTAATGCATATAATGACATTGTCTATGATTATTCATTAAGATAGACATACTACAAATATAGGAGCCTACAAAAAGAAAATTCAATCTTGGATGTTTGGTAACTTTACATTCCTCTTCAAAAATGTAAAATGAGTGAAGATGAATCACAAGATTTGACAATTAACTGTATTGTTACTTATTGAGAACAAATGGATTAAAATGCTCAGTCCCACTTGTTGGTAAGAGTGATTGGCATCATCCTTTATTTCATTGCTTGTAACAATCAAATTTGTAGCTGGTTCACACAACCAGCCACAAGTTTTAGAAGGAAAATGATGCATTAAAACTAACCTCATCAATTTCCAGACTGAAAATAAATAAGATCAGAATGGGAGCTTAATTAGTTGAAGAATCTTTGAATTGTGATGTACTGTACAAGTATCCCTTGTACAGTACAACACAACTTCTGTTTTCACTCTAATGCAGTTTTAGAAATCCTCTGTACAAAATTTCACTATTTTTAAGTGTAAACTTTGTCGTCAATATATTTTTTTATTCAATCAAGCATGTTTGTCTCAAATTGCTCAGATTTTAGAATATTGAAATTTTCAAATTTTTTTGTTGGTGCCTTTCGTCAGGTTTACTTTAAGGAAAACTGATAGGAAAGTTAGGACAAGGAAAAAAAAATTGTACTATTGACCAGGTCTCAAAGGCTAAAATCTGAAAGCAACAATATGACTGTCACTGTATTTTGTTTTTATAGATTAAATAAACTTCACTTACCAAAAATGTTTAATCTTTGCATTTAGTATTACTAGTTTTTTTAACTGTAGGTTTGAAGGAAATTCATTACACTAATTAAAATTGTTATGCAGACAATAAAAACAAACATTATTACCCAATACACAATATGTCATCAGCTTTATTTATAAAAATACATTTTTTTTTACAACTCCATAATTAACATTGTGTATGAACAAGTGACGACAAAACTTATAATTATTCATTCATTGGGGTAAATGCATTTGTTAAACTCCTGACCGTCAATGGGCGATAGTTTTATCATTATAAATATTAACCAAACATCTATTTCTAGGTAAGTCTATCCTCGGTACATTATATAATTATAACATTTGAAATCTGGCATTATGGAATATTCTATGGTTCTACAAATCTGATATGGTAGTGCATTTGTTCTTAAATTTCAATACAAAATAATGTTGCAGATGTGTACTACATTCTGAAAGCTGTTTAAAAAATCATGGAACAAAAAAAATTTGCTTTGATACTCAGAATTGCTCACCACAAAACAATATAAAGACACGCTCGAGAGATGTACGAATGTGATGTCTTGGCCAATAAGTGTCCGAGACATGGCATTCGATATGCAGTAACTGGATGAGCATCAAACAGTTTTTGAAAATTTATGCTAATAAATTTATCTCATGTGCTAAATTGTTTAAATGTTGTGTAGATGAGAGATTCATACTGTATAAAGGTAACATCCTACCTTGCAAAGCAATCTTATAAATCCACATCTCACAGTTATCAAAATTATATAATTAATTTTTGAATTTGATAACTACAATGCAGAATATGAATATTCTGTCTTTCTGACAGATTAAACATAAGAAATGATGAGATATTTAATTTAAATCTGGACCTGATTCCAAGATACTAAGTTTACAAGTTGGTAAACTTAGTATCTCGGAATCAGTTACCAAATATTTTTAAATTTAACTTTAGAAATTTAAAACCAAAACAGTATTTAGGAAGTGTAGATTTTCTTCAGATAATGCAATTATAATTAGGGAATTTCATCAATGTGGGAAGATGAAATGCTTAGAGTTCATCGTGAGGTAGATGGTCCAGCACAAAATCGTGCAGTGAAGGCAATTCTCTGTTTCCCTTGTATTCTGCCATCCTCTCGCCGTTTCTGAAGAGGAGGAGAGTGGGATATCCATCGACCTGTAGAAAATACATAAAAGTGGTGAGAACTAATTGCAATTTACAAAAATGTTTAGAGACAATTTAAATGAGAGCCTGGAAATGAAAATGAAGTATGCATAGTTTTTAGTACATATGTGCACATTGTTGCCATTATTTGGCAGCCTATTAAATATGCAACAAGACCTAGTTTTAGTCTCAGAATTTGCATGCAATTTTCTGTCACGCAACAGAAAATTGCATATGCATTCTGAGTTCCTACCAATTTTGAATTGTTATGTAATGTTTTAAGCATATTAGAATTTTCACACAATCTCACAATAGATCTGTGGAAACAGCATGCTCTTATATGTGAAAATTGCTTATTTTCAAATTTCTGAAGCTTGCATGCTCTTATAAGTAAAACAAGTTGGCATTTATAAGAGCACTGCAGTGTCAATGATCAGGTCATATAATTTAATTTATACAGTAAAGATAAGAAACAAAATTCTTCTGTCAAGCATGATGGAATGTTTTTTTTATGAGAAAGTATAGATTGAAGAATTGAAAAGAGCTTCAAGTCAAGCTTGCCATTGTGATGCTGCTTCTGCAGCCATTCTTACTTGATGTTGCTCAAGTTGGACTTTAAGAACAACAGAGACCCCAAAGGAAGTATTCTTTTAGATCTAGAATTTACCTGATGAATTTTAATCTTACATTTCCCCTAGGAATTTTTTTTTGACAAAATAGCAAATCCTTAATTCCATCCTTATAAAACAAAGAGGAATTGCATGTATGTTAGATGACAATAACACTTTCTAAACAACAGGCTTGTTAGATCATTACTTCCAATTGGATAATAAAACATATGGTCACTGGGGAAAGATTTTTTAAATTTGTTGTAGAAGTGGCACGATGCAGCTTTCATTTTTTAAAGTTTAAATTTAAGGAAGTAAGTTTAAAATACAGTGGGTGATTGGTTAACGAACATAATCCATTCCAAGACTTTGTTCGTTAACCGATTATTGATTTACCATAGGTTTTTATGGGAATTTGATTAATTCGTTCTGGAGACTCCAAAGAATAAAAATATATATACTTTCTTACTACGTTTGTTTATATGTAATAATAAAAATACATATATAATATACACAGTCTTGCATTTTTATTAGTCATGTTTTTTCCATTTGTAGGGGTTAAAGAATCTGTCCAATGTCGATTGCTTTTCTCTCTTCTTCGGGATTTTTCGGAAATAATTAATAGCATTGTCGTTGTAGAGATACCCAAGCCTATTAACCTCAACTTGGTTTGGATGCCATTCTAAGACTGTTGTTCTGACATCCTCCCACTTCTTCAAAAGAACTTTAATAGCAGATGTTGGCATTGATCCTTTTTCATCTTCTTCTTCAGAAGAAGAAAACACATCTTGCTGAGTTTCTTGGTGTTCTTCATTTAAGTGTTCTTGGAGTTCTGTCATCAGATCAGTTTCAGATTCCATTATGAGCTATTCAATGTCAACTTTATTCACTTCCAATTCCAGATCTCTAGCAGTTGTCACAATTTCATCCATAATTTCAGGGACATCATCTCTCTTTCCCTGAATGCAGGAGGGACACAGCTTCTGCCAAGCAGAATTCAACTGTCATTGAGTGACTTCTGACCATGCCTTTTGAATGAGCCATACAGCTTCAAAGAATATCAAATTTTTCTTTCCAAAATGTTTTTAATTAATGTCATCATTGAGGAGAACTGGCATGTTTCAAAACACCAACAAAACAGTGCTCAAATGTACAATTTCTTGAAACCTGCAATAACCTTTTGATCCATTGGTTGAACCAACGAAGTGGTATTCGAAGGTAGAAACTAAACTGTCAGCCAGAGAAAGTCTTCCAGCAAATTATCTTCAAGGTCTTTTGGGTGTCCTGGTGTATTGCCCAATAGCAACAGTGCTTTTAATGGCAATTTATTGGTCTGAAGGTAATCCTTGATGCTTGGAATACAAACTTCAAACAGCCATTCTTTGAAAAGAGCCTGTGTGACCCATGCCCTTTTATTCGATCTCCACATCATTGGCAGTTTTTCTTTAATTATGGAATTTTTTTTTAATGCTCTAGGGTTCTCAGAGTGATAGACAAGAAGTGCGATAAGCTCCATATCATCACTAGCATTAGCTCCCGAAAGTAACGTCAATTGGTCTTTCGTGAGCTTATGCCCAGAAATATTTTTCTCTTATTTTTGTAATGTAGGTACAGTTCGGCATGCATTTCCAAATTAAACCAGTTTCATCACAATTGGAAATTTGTTGTATCCTTCTTTTTTAATGAATTTTTCAAATTTGAGACAGAACTTCTCATCTTCTTCTTTGTCTGCACTAGCAGACTTACTGTGAATTACCATATGTTTAATGCCAGTTCTTCTAAACTTTGAAAACCATCCAGTAGTAGCTTTGAATTCTATCTCCTCATGTGACAAATGTGGAGTTTGTTTCTCCAGTTCTTCAAAAATTTCTCTAGCTTTCTCTTGAATGATAGTCATACTAGTTACTGTACATCTTTTTTCATTTCTCTTTCTTTTATCCAAATTAAAAGCGCACTCTCCATTTTTTCATGGATGGAACATCTTTGTTTCTCATATGTGATTTTCGTTACTCCTTTAGCTCTTTGAGCCTTCTTGATTATATCTTTCCTAGCTAAGATTATGCCTACTGTAGACCTATTCAAGCCATACTGCCTAGCAACATCAGACATCTTCTGCCCATTCTCTACTTTGGCTATTATCTCTTGCTTGGTTTCTATGGTGAGCACAGTTCTTGACACTCCACTCTTTTTATGCTCCATAATATTATCAATTTCTGTTTGAAATAAGAAGTTCAGAAAAGCACTCACAAAAATTCAGAGAACAGAAATCAACTAGCGCATGAAAGAATTATGTAAATGTGAGTCCCGAATGTAATTCAAAATTTTGGTGTTAAAACATTAACTGTCCTGTCGGGTATTTGTTAAACTCTCACCTTTAGAAAATAAAAACCGATGCAAAAGTTATGGAGTGACCGACAGTCTTGCGAAGGCTATAAAAAAATTATTTGTCAGAAAAGTAAACAAAAAGCTGGAATTACAATGGAGAGTTTCAAAGTTCGGGGAACACTGTCCAATCGGTTTCAGGTTGAGCATTGATGTTGACATCTCCTGCACTCTGAAAGGTTTCAAATTATTACCTGAAGACAAGGGAAAATCAATTGGTATTTGTTATTTTCCGTTGCTTTTTTTTATGTTTGTTCAGTGAAGTGTTCTTTGTCCGATCATAAAAATGTTCATTAACCGATCACCTACTGTACTCCATTTGCCAAAATATGTAAAAATGCAATTTAAGGAAAATTTTCTGGTCAAGTGTGTCATGTGGTCAGTGATGTCACTGCAATGTAAGTGTGACACTGATCCAAAATCAATAAAATGCTTAACTTATTTTGTGGAAATATTACATATAATAACTTATACTTTCCATCAGAACATAAAATGATTATAACAATTACATATACAGTACATACAGAATAATGTATAAAAATTAAATTTGTACCTCAAGTATGGCTTGGAAAATATCTTGTTTCTTTGCTTTTAAAAGCAACTCTAACCTATTGGATATCTGGTGACTTTAAACCTTAAATTGCAGATTTTTGACATGTTAGATTATTATTTTAAGTCATTGTCCCAAAACCTTAATTCTCCTCAAACTCCAGTTCTGAATAATTTCTCAAGTCCAGTTCTGGATTTAGATTCAGTAATATTTTAATTAGACAATTTCACAAAAATCACAGATGAATAATTATAATTTTAGAAACTAATCCCTAAGGATTGCCATGCAATATAGTGGTTGTATACTATCGATAGCAATGCCCATCGATATCTATCAATATTTTTATACAAAACATCAATAGTATTGATACTATTAGTTACATTTTACATAGGTTAGCAACTGATTTCAGATCAGAGATCTGAAGATTTTAAATAGATCTGAGATTTTAAATAGGTTAGTAACTGATTTCAGATCAGAGATCTGAAATCAGTTACTAACCTATTTAAAATGGATGTCAAATAAAGACAGATAGCAAACAATCAGATTTATTTAAGAAAAAACAAACTATACTTCAATTAAAAAATGATTTTTTTAAAGAAATATTAGTTTACATTTCTTAACTTCTCTTCTCAGAGATAATGTCTCCGGCTGTCGAGAAGGCCATCTCAGAGCTGACAGAGGAACCACAAATACAACCATATTTGTGATAAAATGTTTTCATATTATCAAAATAAGGATATCTACCATTGTTGACCCAAAATTGAAGCGGGTTGGAATCTGGAGGCTCGATAGGTCATTCGATATACTGCTGGAAAGCAATAATTGCATCCACTGTTGAATTATTTATATTTGGTGAATGTCTACTCTTTTTTAAAAAATCAAAAACATCAGGTGCATTATTTAGGCTTATTTCTTTATTTTCTTGTTCATTTTTGAGTCCAGACGGTTTGGCATCCATTGAAGTTGACTTTATTACATTTGCAAGTTCATTTGTTCTTTTGAAGTTCTTTTGAAAAATTGTTGAAATGACACATACAATTTGTGTTTTGTAACCATTTAATCTTTCGATTACTTCTTTTAATGATTACAATAACTTTTTACTACATTCTGTAGTAACAGAATCTTCTAGTGTCTTTAGCTTGACGTGAGGTCCATAAACAATTGAAGATATAATAACGTACATATCACGAGAGACACTGTTAGTTGCTCATTCAAAAGATTCCAAACAATTACAACTTTCTTGTAAAACTATAATTTCTTCAGCTGTCAGTGGCAAAGGAGATTTTGGTAATGAAATAAGAGTGAGTCCTATATAATCTTTTAATTCTAATAATCTTCTTATCATATTTAGATAACTATTCCAACAAATTACCATTTTCTGAATTACATTTTTAGGCGTTTTTCCTTGTTCGGTTTGGATATCTTGGAGTTTATCAGAAGCTTTGGTTGAGGTTTTAAAGTGAATTACAATTTCTTTACATTTTTTCTTTATTCTTATCAGTTCTTCATCTCCTACTAGAGCATCCCAAACAACGAGGTGTAAGCAATGGGCAAAACAAGACAGATTCCCAATTTTTAATATGCTGCAAGCACCTAACAAGTTGGTTGCATTATCGGTAGTTATGCATACGATTTTATCTTCTAGAGACCATTTTAAAAGAACTTCTTCCAACAAATTTGTTATATTCTCTGATGTATGAGCAGTAGCTGCTATCAGCATTTCAAGTATACACAATGTAAATATATCATTAGAAATAAAATGGCACGTTACAGTTAAATATGACAGATTATTTATAGAAGTCCACATATCTGAAGGTTATGGATACATGTTTCACTATATCGACCATAACTTGAAATTTTTCTTTACACTGTATAAGTTGGGCACAAATATGTTGCTATTATAGTTTGGTGAGGGTAGTTTATGTCTTGGTTCTTATTTGTGTATAAATTGCACAAATCCCTTATCTTTAACAATAGAATACAGTTGTGAATCACATGCAATGAATATTGCCAATTTTTTATTTATATTAGTTGCCATTTTGCTATTGATATGGAAAACATCTCGATCATTGGTGAAATATTGACTTACTTTTTCTTGTCATGTCAATGGCCACTTTGATGATGAGTTTTCTAATTCTCAAGATCTAAATGTTGAAGCTGACTTGGTAGATGTTTGAAGATGTTTGCCTTTCTCATCAATTTCGAAATACTCCCAAATATTAGATTAATTAATTGTAGAATGTCCATCAGAAAATAAAGATAACAGAACTTCGTGGCTAATGGTCAAATTTAGAAAGAATAGATGGCATTTATTCAAAGGTANAGTTTCATGTGAAAAGTTGTATAGAAAATTGAACTATCGATAGCGTTGATATTTTTAAAACATCAATAGTACCGATAGCGCTACCAATAGTACCCAACCACTAATAAAATATCCTTTTGAAATAAAGTATTAATAAATTCACAGATGAACCCACATTCATATTAGAATCAATGTAAAGCGATAAAACATTACAATTCTCAACTGTATAAAATTGCTGACATTAAAAACAACACTAAAATTACTCTCAATTATCAAATATATCTTTAGTTTAAATGTCAAGGACTTCAAACTAAGTAAAAACATGGCAAGGGCTCTTGCATGACTTTCCTGGCACTTGTAATTTGCAAAGTTAAAGTTATATGTAGGGCCATCTGTTATGAGATTTTATTATAAAAAAAAAAAAGCAAAAGACTTATTTGTGAAGGTAGAAATAGCAATAGAATTTGGCCAGTTTGCACTAAAAAGAACTGATTCATAAAACATTTTTAGTTTTGCAAACTGGTTGTTAAAATTGTACTGTTGTTCAGGCAATTTATTGCAAAAATCTATGCTTTGGAATGAGAGTGTCAACTTTTTAATGGCTCAATGAAGACTGGGGTGAAAGGCAAGAGCCTATGCAATAGAGCAGCTGTGAGTGAGAACTCATCATTGACCTGCGACCACCTATCACAACCAAGCATCTGACATTTTCTGCTTGACTTGTGGATATATATGATAAGCTCTGGCAAAAACATCTGTGTTTCTTGATCTGGTAAATGTAGGACAATAAACATGTTTCCAATATTAGGACATTGATTTCTATTGCTGGAGTGTCCCAGGTTTGCAAACAATCCTCAGAAAAAAGCAAAGCAAGCCACAAAAGAAGATGCCAATGAAATGACTATAATTTAAGATATTTTCATACTTTTATTCTTGCTTTTTATCAGGAATATTTAAAGATTTTTATGCAATATCTTTATAACACTTTTTATTATGTTAAGATTGTTTTTAACCAATTGTTGGTTAAAAATATTTCTTAACATTTCTTGATTTCTCATTTGAATACTCACAGCTGGTAAATGCAATGACTTTGCTGTTTACCAATGTACCAATTTGTTATGAAAAAAATACTGTAAGACCCTGCACATAAACTTACTAATATTATTTTTATGCTTAAAATAGTCACTAGTGTAGCAAACTAGTTGTTAAATTATTTGAATCCCATCACTGGGTAGGAACAAGTTTTTAAAGAAATTGTAAATGGTAATAGTAATTAAAACTTTTGTTAAGTTTGACCCCACTTGAGATATGACATGACCCCTCTATATCCCCACACCTTTGACATTTAACTACCAAAATTTAATATTATCAGTAGCTCTTATATAGAAATAAATCAACTAAGTTTCAAATTTTTGGTTCATCGAGTCCAAAGATATAATACAAAACAGATTCCGACATAGAATTTTGTAAGGCACTTTTTACATTTTTAGGCTTAGGAGTACTGGAATGTTGAGAATTTCAAAGAACTGGGGGTATCAAATTTGACCAATCACCAAGAAAGTAAAATTGTAAATTCTCAGCATCGTGACAATTTAATCTACAAGTTAACTATAAATCAGAATTGGACAGCACGCCGATCATTTAATACGAGAAATTTCTTAACATACAGGCGTTAAAATACAAATAAATGTCGCTAAATTAACAAGCGCTTTCGACAAGAATTATTTTCATCTTCGTCAGATTGATAAAGATAGTTAATGTCCTTTTTTGAATATGAATATGAAATTATTCCAACGGTATTAATGCTTTTGTACCATTTTATGGCCATACCACTGTCCGCATTTGCCATACTTTTAGGTGGCATGTGCTCTTTCTACCAGTCTCTCCACAGTCAAATCTTAGGAGGTTACTATCCAATGACAGAGATCCTGTTTCCACACTGGAAAGATCTGGGGTTTATTCTATCCCATTGGAAAATACATCAGGTGGTCACACCCACTATATTGGTGCGCCAACCAGAATGTTGTCTTGTTGTATTTTGGAACATCAGTGTTCTATCAGGGCAGGCAAATGTGATACTGAGCTTGCTAGAATGGTGTTGCAACATCAACACATCCCGTTGTGGGGCCAGGTGGTGATGCTAAGACATTGTAATAATGGAAACTTCGTGTATATTTGGGAGGCTCTCCTTACCAACATACTAAATCCATGCAACGCCTCTATATTTGATTTGCCCCCTTTGTGGGTAAACTTATATAACAGCCTAAGACAACATATCTAGCTCCACGTTTTGATGAGTTATAGCACATGCGCATTATAACCGTGAGTATTTTATTTAAAAATTTTTATGTTACATTCCATCGTTGGTTTCGTTCCAAAGCATTAATACCATTGGAATAATTTCATATTCATATTAAAAAAAGAACATTAACCATCTTTATCAACCTGATGAAGATGAAAATAATTCTTGTAGAAAGCACCTGTTAATTTAGCAACATTTATTTATATTTTTGTATTCTATATGTTAAGAAATTTCTTGTAATCTACAAGTCTTAAAAATGTTAACTGATAACAACATGAAACTTTCAAGTAAAACAGTGTTCTGTTAATCAATTGATTTAGATCTTGACCATAATGATGTACTTTTTGATATATCATTATGGTCAAGATGGTGAAAAAATTGGAAAATGGATTAAATTCTTTTTTTAAAAAAGGTTGTTTTTCATTTACCTTATGTTTACTGCATAAATTTTCATGTAATGTGCAGTCAACTTTAGCAATCTTGATTCTGTCATTCATTGAGAACTTCTGTCCGAGATGGTTCCACGTTGGCTCCAAATTGCGACAGTGTCCACACCTAGGAAGACAGTATTTTTATCGATCAATACCGACCCAATTAGAAAGGATGGCAAAATACATCAAAAAGTACTTACCAGGGAGCAAAGAACTTGACGAAAGTCACTCCCGTTTCTATCGTCTCTTCAAAATCATTTTCTGTTAGCTGTATAATTGCCATTTCCTAAAATATTAGAAAATAACTCTTTTACATATATTTAAATTCTCTCTCTCTGTAGGGAATTACTTTGAACTTTTTAAAGGATAATTTTTTTTCACTTTTAGTTGTCATCTTTCTGAACAAATATTTTAATGAGGTCAGAATTCCATAGTAAATTTCACATTGATAAGATACCTACTGGTCTGGAAACACTCTCTGGAATTGCTCCTTCTACACTGTCTTTATTGTTTCCAAATTCCTGTTCTTTCATCTTGCTGACGTAAAGTTTCAGATCTTCATGTGTTCTGGATCCTTCATATTTTTCTACCTAATTTAGAATATTTTCATTACTTAATCTGTCAGTTTTTGTTACCCAAGTTCATATTTCAGTACATCATCTGTAGTGGATCAAGTAACCACACCATTATTCCTTCTGATAATGGGACATGACTATTCTGAGAAATTTAAGCAAGCATTTTACTGAATAATTGTGAATAATTTAAGTTTTGTTCATATATTATCATCATCTAGGTCATGAGTATCTCACCTATAAACCTGTTTGTGAATGTGGTGCCTCTAAACATATTGTTCAGTTACAGAATAATGTGCATACAGATGCTCTCTCTTCATAAAAATTAATGAAGATAAACTCTCTCCCATTTAAATTAAACTCAAAATGTGATAAAATATAGGATGGGCAAAAATAAGTTATCCAAAATAAAAATCTTTCTCAGTTAAACAATTTTGGGCCATCAAAGTCTTAATCTCAAGGTAAATACTTTTTAAAGCAGCCCTCTAACTGAATGTATAAAATGGTTATTTTACACCAAATTTAAAGGCTTTACTTATAAGAAATGCTACCCAAACTCAGAAATTTTGTATGTCTTTATGAGAAACCTTTATATAACAAAGTCAAGTTTATAGAAAGAATAATAAAATATTTAAGCATTGTAACTTACCTTCATTATTGTTTTAAAGTAAAGAAGAAAAGAAGGATTAAGTAGAAGCCACCTCTAGAACACAAAATGAAAAACTGAACAAGAATTCATCAAAATTGGAAGAGATAAGCATGGTTTCAATACAGGAAAGATGCAACTGTTAACGGCAGGATGTCAAAGTGACTAAACATATAAAGTAACAAAGGATATATTATGGCTAATAAAATAATACTTTAGTTTCAAATATTTCTAAGTGTGCTTGCTGATAAAGTGGAAAATTCTAGTTTAAAATATACTGTGAACATGTGCTAAAATTTAATATTTATGTTAAAATTTATAAATGTTTATAACTTACTAACTTGAATTTGATCCTTATTCTTGAGTTGGATCAGATTTCTTATCATAAGGTAGCAGCAAACTAAAGACCATGTAGTCAGCCCAAAGAAGTAAGTCATAGCCAAATATTAATGATCTGTCAAACTATTATACTGTTATTTTATATAAATACTAAACACTGAGCATCTTATTACTTATATCCCCACAAGCAATAGGATTTCTCTTTTGACTACAGAACAGCTTCATCTGATTGTGGATTCAGTGAGGTGCCAGAACTTTAGTCCATGCTTATACAGTAGCATCATAGAAATTGATGGCCAGATGGCAAAGCAGCTAAGGTGGCACCCTACCACTCTGAGGGATCAGTGATTGCAACAAAATAGGTTGAAAAATCTAGAATTTCCATCTGAAATGCTGGAACCATCATACATAGTATCACAATCATGCCATATTAAAATTTCCTCTGGTCATTCACTTTACCTGTTTGAATAGTAAGAATACCTATTTGTCATAATCCATAATCATATGAATTTGTGGATTGTGATTTGTGTTTATGCAGGAAAGGATAAATAATAAAGTAGACATTACATACTTAATTAATACTGGTTAAATTTTTTAAAGGACAAAAATATTTATTTTTAAACTTCAAAAGCTGATGTAAATATTTAAAATTTCAATTTGATAACATGGGATTTTGACCATAAAATCCTACCTTTTTTCCATCAACAATCCATAGCAATGTGGGATAGGCTTTGACTTCGAATTCACCANAAGTTACAATAAATTAAGTTAATATATAATTATATATACAGTACCTAATTTATATATAATTAATATATAATTATATGTACAGTACCTAATTTATATATAATTTATATATAATACTAAACAGACGATAGCAAACTCAATTTAGCCGCTCCGTAGCGTGGCGCAGGGTCGGAGGAAAGTAGTTCGGCTGCTCATCCACTATTGGTCCAGACTCTATCAATCTTGTCGCGAAACGACGTTATAGGAGGTACATTATACGAAAGTTGCTACAATTTTTTCGCTACGTTATAGGAATTTCCGTTATAGGAACGTACGTTATAGGGGGGTCGACTGTATCACAATCATGCCATATTAAAATTTCGTCTGGTCATTCACTTTACCTGTTTGAATAGTAAGAATACCTATTTGTCATAATCCATAATCATATGAATTTGTGGATTGTGATTTGTGTTTATGCAGGAAAGGATAAATAATAAAGTAGACATTACATACTTAATTAATACTGGTTAAATTTTTTAAAGGACAAAAATATTTATTTTTAAACTTCAAAAGCTGATGTAAATATTTAAAATTTCAATTTGATAACATGGGATTTTGACCATAAAATCCTACCTTTTTTCCATCAACAATCCATAGCAATGTGGGATAGGCTTTGACTTCGAATTCACCACAGGCCGTATGGTGGGCCGTACAGTCAATCTGCAAATTTATACAAGTACTTTTTTAACATATTTGAAGAATTTTTAATACTTTGTTTTGCAAGAATAATTATAAAAGAAAATTTATAAATTAAAAACAAATTTGTTTTACAATGTCATTTATTTATCATTATAAAAACATTCTAAAGAACAAAGTTGTTGTTGAGAACAAAGAAGAGGGGCAATAAGCCCAAAATGCATATACTTTTAAATTATAGAAAATAAACCTACTTTTTTGAGGAAAAAGTAGGTTTATTTTTTATAATTTAAAAGTATATGCATTTTGGGCTTAATGCCCCTCTTCAGTCCTAAAAAGTATTATAGTGACAGCTGGAATAATTAATTATTAAAACCTTTGGGTAAAAGAAGTAAAACTGTAGAAATAAAATTATTTTTGTTAAATTGTTTAAAACCACAGGCTAGTATATGTAAAACTGTAAAAATAAATATAATTTCGTTAAAATGTATAAAAAGTTTTTTGATTAAAAAGATAGTAAAACATAAAATCCTTGAAACCAATTAAAACTGGTTAAAAATAAAGTGTAAGAGCTGTATGTTTATCATAAATCATATCAAATCAGTATCGTACAAAATATCAGACTGTGTACGAAAAAGCTCTCAGGAAGAATCTATCTATAACAGAACATGGTTGCATATCAACCCAAATGTAACAAATCTTTGTCTTTTGACTCCATTAAATCCTGTTTTTCAAAATTTTGCATAATTAAAAGTGTCTGAGAAGCTTCATAGCATGTTATGATAAGCCTGTATTACTTATACAGATATAAATAAACACAGTTATATATCTCAGAGATAAAACAAGCTTCATAATGACAACATAATTATAGTTAGGAATAAAATTTCAATGAAACAATACCTCAGATATCTTTATAGATCCATCAAATTTTAAGCTGTTTGCCAACTCTTTCCAAATGGGAATCAGTTTCTGACAGTGTCCGCACCACGGGGCATAGAATTTGACAAAGTGAGTTCCCCTCTCGATGAATTTGTGAAAGGTGTCATCAGTGAGTTGAATGACATCGTTGATCGGCTTTGGAGGTTCGGGAGTCTTTTCAATGATCTGACAATTGAAACTTTTTTAGAAATTTAATTCTATCTTCTACTAAATTTACATTATTTCAGTATTTCAACACAAATATCCTCCTAAAATTTTTCTAATCATAAATATATTTCTAATTTTTCTAAGAGAGGTTAAACTTCTGTTTCTACCTGTAACGTATCTAAAGGAGTGAAGTGTCCAAATACGACAATTCTTTACACTGTATTTCATAACTAACACAATGAAATGCATTGTCTCAAGAAGTGCATGTGGAGATCATATTCTATGATTATTATTTATGGGAGCACCTAAAGGTTACATTATATACCAGATGAAGATAGCAAATAGATAACATCTAAGAAATATTTTATAATGTGTTAATGTGCATTCATCTAAAGTTCGTAACTGTACTCTTATATGCATTCAATCAAAAGTATATTATAGGATCAATGTGGGAAAATATGAGACAGTTGTGAAATTAATTCATGATTTATCATATTTTCCACTTCATTAAATGATTGTTCAACTCTCCTTTAGAAAATTTTCTACAGATATGAATGAAACACTTTAGATCATTTAATTTTTTGCATTTTAAAATTCTGATATTGGGTATATTCCAATATGCATCAAACAGCATATTGGTGATGCAATATACTAAAATATGTTCTGATATTCATTGATAAGTTCATCGGTGCAGCAAATGATTCACATCTCACTCTTTGGATTCTAGACATGGTGAGCTCTAATGAAGCAATATGACTGCCTCCACTGTTATTATTAACACATTTTTTTATTCATCTGCATTAACTCAAAGTTATTTTGATAAAGTAATAAAGTAGATACAATGCTATTTGTTTCTGCCATCTTGTTAGATTGCAAGATATTCCAGTAAAAGCTTATTAAACCATTCATTCGCCAATGCATTGGTTGTGGTCAAGATTGATGCATACTGAAATGCATTCATTGCCACAGTTAACAGATTGTTTATACCCAAAGCCATCCAATTTTGTGCAACAAGAAACAATCGTCCTGAAACTTATCTGCAAAATTTGTCAACATTCTATAAACCAAACTTTTTCTTTACAATTTGGTTACATAATTCAAACATTTCAAGACTTAAATTTAATTAAAATACTCAACGTTTTCTTTTCCCAGACTGTTAGCGATAAAAGCTTCTAGAGAAGCAATATCTCGTGGACCTCTGTACTTATGTCCTTCGATTGTACCTTTCTTGAAAAATTTTAGTCTGGAACAGAGAAAATATTTATATTGAGCTAGTAAAAATACAATAGATTTAATGTTGATAAATGCATATAAATCTTACGTGGGATAACCAGTGACTCCTTGTTCTGAACAGAGAGCAGTTTCCATTGTGCAATCAACCTGAAACAGATTAAGAATTTACATTATATTTTATATATAAATACATAAAAGTAAGTTCTAATCCTTTGATCAAGATCTATAGAATAAAATTTATTTCAATTCTTATGTTAGGGTACATCCATACATTTGTGATACAGACTATTGTGGTGCACAGTAGAAAGGTTGAGTTTAGGCTAGTGTGTGTGGCAAATGTAGATTAAATGAGCATTAACTCTTATAAGAGGTTATTTAGGTTATATAAGAGTGTTAACACTCTTATATAACCTAATTAACCTCTTATAACCTATGAAGCACATTAAAGATGAAGACATACTCTTTTTAAATGCTTCAGTGTCCCAGTTAGGTAACAGGCAACAGACACTTCCCAACAAAGATTTGTGAAATAACCTGCAAGTGCTTTTTTTGCTCCTGAGCAAGAAGAAAATATGTAATAGAGAAGTAAAGAAGAATATCAAGACATGTTAGAGTCTAGGTATTTTCTTCTCACAGAACTCCTAATTTCATATTTATCAATGTAACATATATGCTGCCATCTGAAACAGCATCTTTCATAATTAGCAGAAAATCCAGTCTGACATCATAAAGGATTATTTCATCTACTTGTCTGTTTGGATCTCTGATAGCTTAATAACATTCTAACAGATTGAAAGTTATTGTTTATTCTATATTTGATATAAAATTGTCTCGCTCACATCATGATATCTTGATAAAAATGAAAATCAATGCAGCTTTTGATAAAACTATAATTTAATAAATAATACACACAAGAACTCACTTTAGCAATAACAAGCTTCTCTTCTCCGGGTCTGTTGTATTTCTCTGCCAATTCATCCCAAATTGGTGCAAGTCGCTTACAATGGCCACACCTGTCAAGAGGCAAACCATTGATGATATTCAGCTGCTTTCATAAATGATAATGTTCAAAATATACACATAATTAATATTCAATTTTTTCATAGAAAATTAACATCTTTCATATTAATACAAAGTGTATTTTAAGTTTCAAGATCAGAAATCTTTCTTATCAATCTTTGAAATGTATTTCTTGTAAAGTTATTTATAGGATCTTCCAAAATAAATTCTACCGTTTAAATTAATGTAATTATGTTAATTATTACCAAAAAAAATAGGTGACATACATCAATCGATAGACTAACTCTTAACTCTCAGAGTTTCGTGTCCCATCTGCATTTAAATATCTCATTGTCTACTACCTGAAGGAAAGACTGTAAACAAAAATGGCAACACAAGAAGGCATTTTGTGATCTGCAGTTTTCAATGTTACAATTACTCATCACTGTGCAGTATGAATAATCTGAAGAAGCTACAGAATAACAGCTGTGAAATTGCAGGAGTAAAATTGTGGGTGCTGTGAAAGAGTGACAACAGATGTTATAGCAAACATAAGAATTTGAGTGTCAGTTGGCTGTGCATTGTGGCAGGAGGTGCACACATTGAGAAATTGTAATGAACAAATGCAAAACTTGGACAATTTTCCAATGTTTTAATATAAGTTACAATGTTCTCAGATAATAAATAACATAATTACAATAATTTTAAATGGAAGTTGCTCGGCACTAAATCGGGGTTATACTCTGGATATTTAAAGGCGGTGAAGATTTCCACCCAGCTTGGAACTTTTTAGTGTGTGAAGACTTCCACCTCTTTCCTGAACTGAAAATGTGGCTAGCAGCAAGATTTGAGACTAATGACAATCTTCAAAACGTTAGGGCCCATCTCAAGTCATTGGCGGAAACATTCTATGACAAGGGGATGGAAAAGCTCGTCCACAGATACGACAAATGCCTCAATCTTCACGGTGATTATGTCAAAAAGTAACCATGTTTGTACTTAACTTTTGGTAATAAATTCATTTTGTCATTTATTCTTGTCTTTGTTTTATGGACCATCAGAGCTTGAAAAAACTGCTCTTGTATATAATTTAATTTAAATATATACATATTGTATAAAATATTAGAAAATTACAGTGGATTTCTAGACCCATGGCACCCATCATGGTGCCAGGATACAGTTAAAAATAAAAACAGTTATGCTATTACTGACAATATGCTCTAACCACCAGTACTTTGTTTGCCATAAATAAATATGTAAATTTTCATCCAAACGGCAAATTAAGTTTCTGAAGACAAAGTCCGTATGTCACCAGTTCCATTTTTAGAAATTCTTGTAATTTTAATTGGATATATTTTTTATGTTTTTAAAAGGACTTTTTTAATTTCTGGCGACCAGTAGCCTAAAAAGAAAGGTCAGTCTCCAAGAAAGTGAAGTCTGGAACACAAGATAAATAAATGGTGGTTTCTTTTTTGGACAGACTTTGTCTTCAAAAATTTAATTTTATGAATGATATTAAAATACGATTAAAAAAAATATATTAAAAGAGTTTACACTAAGAGAAACAAACTTTTACAACAACAAAAATGTTCAAAATGTCCACCATGAACATGAATACACATCTCACCAACTGATCTACAGAGAAAGGCAAAAGGGAAGCAAACTTCTGTTTGTTTTCTGTTGTATTGTTATCTAGATTTGCTCCAATATTTCTAATTTGTGACTGTATGCATGGTTTTTGAAATATCCCACACAAAATCCAAACGTATAAAAGATCTTGGAGAAAATTCAAAAGCAACCTATCGAAGTGATCAGGATATTCATTGTTGACATAATCCCATACTAATAAGCAACTTTCCTACTTATCTATTAATACATATTACAATTCTCCACTATTATACAATAATGTACAGCTAACATGGGCTACTATTGAAGAAACACTAGTAATGTATATCAAGTATGTTTCTGATATTCAGTGTAACATCACCTCTCGACCCTGTCCTTCATCACTCCCAGCCACTCCATTGTGAACCTGAGAAAAAGTCTGTTAGTGCCCACCCACAAGTCAAAGAAAGTGAAAAGCTTGAGATGTATGTATGTATGTATGTATGTACTATTGTATCAGTAAGATCCAGTTGTTCCATACAAAAAGATCAAATTTACTTCTTGCAAAAAAAAAAATTACTATTTCTTCACTTTAAAATGTCATAAAGATACTTTAAAATTGTGTATGTTGTTCATGGAATATAAATTTTTAAAGCATATATACATTATTTTCAATCATCCTATATAAGATTACCCAAAACACTACTAGAAACTTGCTAACAAAACCAAGATAAGATGCTTAATAGAAAAGTTCCTACTTGTTCACATATTAAATTGACATTCTATTGATGATAATTTCAATAAAAACAGTATATTTGTGTGTAAATATATAATTTTGTTATAATTTTGAGAACCTTTTAAGCTACCATAATTAAACAAGTTGCTATTAAGACGTATAATGCGTGGAGTTGGATGTAAAATCATGTATTATATTAGTATTAATATCAGCAGATGAGCAGACTCTTTGAATCCATGTAATTAATGAAATATAAGAGGTTATATCCTAACAAATGAGGAAACAATCTTGTAATAAGTGATTACAACTCAAAACAAGAGAAAAGTTATTTGATGTTTGGCTACAAGTTCCAAGTTAAGCAGAATACACATAAATCAGATAATTTCCAAGCAATCTCTGTACCATTCAGTGCCATGCAGCAACTTTTTTCTACTCACCAAGGGGCGTAAAATTTAACAAAATGTACAGAATTTCCTATATTCTTTCTAAATCCTTCTTCGTCATACTTAATGGAGTTATCGGTATATAAATCGCTACTACAAAAACATTCCCGAACAACGAGTAAAAATGTCAACAATCCCGGCAACTTGCATTCCATCTTCCAGCAGTCACGTGTACTTGTCCAGTTTCATACAGCTGTCAGTTTTGTCGGTAGACATTCCAGAAATTTCCCTAAATCTGTAAAATTTTATTTTGATTTTAGCAAAAGTAATTGTGTTTTAACTTCCTCTATTTACAAATCATAAAATAATTATGTTACTTAAGAGTAAATAATAATATTTGTAATTGTTTGACATTATTGCTACTGATTTTTCAGTAGATTATATATTTTTTCAAAATATTTATTTTAAGCTTTATAAAATTATTTTATTTAAAATTTTTAAGTTAATAATTGTTAAAGAAAATCAATAATTTTTAAAATTGTGTTTTAGTTAAATTTATTTTTATAATTTGAAAATTATGTTAGTACAGTATTGTCAGAGTCTATAAGTAATCTATGGACTCTGGTACTGTATTTGTAACAGATCACGGTATAAGTAAAATTCTAAATAAAAAATTTTAAAGTAATAACTATGAAAAATGTTGAATTAAAGTCATTCATTTGTTGTATGTTTTTCATTTAGAAAAAATAAATAATGATAATTCAAAAACGAAATGTTTCCCTAAATATGATTTAGAGAACTCCCTGCGTAATTCGTTACATGTTTATTGGAAGGAAAATTTATTCGTAGAGATTTCTCTTTTTTGTAAAAAAGTCATTACTGAAATCATAACATCCTTAAATTACGTGCTGTGTCAAGGCGATTTAGGCCGCCATATGCCTATTGCCGGGGTAGGCAGGACTCTTTAAGTCTTGGTAGGCAACCTACCTAGGAGAAGGAAAACTCTGATCAGAAACCGTGAGGAAGGCAACGGGAAACCACCTCAGCTATACCTCTCTTGTTAATGGAAAGCAGAAAACCTATTTATCGTCCTGGCAAATGTGGGACTCATCTCCAAAAGAAAGGTGTCATGCCCGGCAGGGGAAGTTATGGGGCTTCCCAGGTCGTCACCACGCGAAACCCCCATTGGAAGACTTCCATAGGAAGAATTCGAATAGGAACATGGAATGTAAGAACCATGCTTCGACCAGGTAAGTTGGAAAATGTCAATATAGAAATGAAGAGGCAGAATTTGGATATTCTTGGGCTTAGTGAAGTTAGATGGGAGGACAGCGGTGATTTTTTTAGCGATGAATTCAGGGTTATTTATTCTTGTGGAACTAAAGGAAAGAATGGTGTAGCATTTATTTTAGATGAGAAGGTAAAATACTCAGTTGAAAGAATTGAATACAGAGGTGACAGAATTTTAATGATTAAAATAAAAAGCGATCTCATGGATATGATGATATTTCAAGTATACATGCCTACTGGAGACTATGACGATGAAGAAGTAAAAGAAATTTATGACCAAATTGAAGATATAATAGAAAATGATAAAACTAAGAAATGCCTAATTGTTATGGGAGACTGGAATGCATCTGTGGGAGAAGGAGGAGAAGGAAAAATTGTGGACAAGTTTGGGCTAGGAAATAGGAATGAAAGAGGCGAACGACTAGTTGAATTTGCTACCAAGCATCAATTAATAGTTGGAAACACATGGTTCAAACAATCCAAACGTCGACTATACACTTGGAAAATGCCCGGAGACATTGGAAAGTATCAAATAGATTATATTCTAATTCAAAGTCGTTTTAGGAATGCGGTCAAGAAAATTCAGACATATCCAGGAGCAGATGCAGATTCTGATCACAACTTATTAACTACAGATATTGTGATGAAATTGAAAAAAGTTTTGAGAGCCAAAAGAATAAAAAGATGGAATTTGGTAAAACTAAATGGAAATACAGTGGTACCTCAGGATACGAACGCCCCGGTATATGAAATTTTCAGGATACGACATGAAATTCGAACATATTTTTGCTCCACGATACGAACAAAAACTCACCATACGACGTTACATTAGTTCGCAGCGCCATTTTTTATTCACTTCGGTCTCAGTCCGCACGTTTGCTTCGTCGTGGAAGCATCTCGCTCGATAAAGGAAATCTCGAGGTATTATCAGAAAGTGACTGATTTTATTGAAAAGAAACATCCCGAAAAGGTTCACACTGGCCGTATTGCTGCTCGGAGTAATGACATTTGCCTAAGTCATTTTAGAAACATTTTAAAAAGTAGGCAAAGCCAAACCTCTTTGCATAGATACGTATTTTACCAAGCGACTTCTATCTCGTGAAAGTGCTGGTGGAAATGAAGGAAAGAAAGCAAAAAGCAGTGAATAAAAATTTTTAAAAAAATATATAAAACAACACTAATTTTTTAATCTTTTTTAAGTTATTGTTACATTATGTTATGTAAGTTAAGTTTTAGTATCATTTCCCTTTTCCCACTCCTCCGCCACCAGTTTACACCTCCACCTTCGTCTATCCTCAAAGGTAAAGTGCAAATAAAACTACATTTTTTTTAATCAATTATTATTTTATTATGGTTATTTATACATTTACAACTACAAAACGTATTTTTCAGTGTTTTCTTTACTATAGTTATCTTTTTAAATGTACTACTTAGCTTTAATTTGAGTGTGTTTTTCGTCTTGGAACGAATTATTTGGTTTTACATGTAATCCTATGGGGAAAAATGATTTACCTTACGACATTTTCATGATACGATCTCAGTTTCGAAACGGATTAATTTCGTATCCTGAGGTACCACTGTACTGTATTAAATTTTAAAGAAAACCTGGAATATAAATTAAAAGAACTTCCATATGACTTTGACTGTGAGTTTGACCCAAATGAAAATTGGAAAAGAATTAAAGATACAATAAAGGAATCGGCTAAAAATTTCTTGGATATGTAAATGGTATTAGAATTTTAAAAAACCTTGGATTACTCAAGAAATGACTGAGAAAATGGATGAAAGAAGAAATTGGAAAAATATAAATAATGAAAAAAGGAGAATGACGTACAAGAAGCTAAATAATGAATTGAGAGGTGAAACTGGAAAAGCTAGAGAAGCTTGGTTAAGTAAGAAATGTGAGGAAATCGAAGAACTGAACAAAAAAGGCAGATATGATCTATCATACAAAAAAGTCAAAGAATTAACAAATGATCGCACCCACCAAATTCTGAGTATTGAAGACAAAGATGGAAAAACACTTTTAACCCCAGCTGATATAATGGGCTATTGGAAAGAATATATTGGAGATCTCTATGGAGAGAACACCAAACCTAAAGAGTTAAAATTGGAAAAATCTTCTCAAATAGCTAATGATGAAAGAGGACCTATTATCGTGAAAGATGAAGTTGGATTGGCAATTAAAGAATTGAAAAACAAAAAGTCAGAAGGAGTAGATGGAATACCAGCTGAATTTCTAAAAGGGTTAGGCAAGGAAGGAATCGAGAAAATAACAGACTTACGCAATCTCATATATAAAACAGGAGAATGACCTGAAGACTTTGCTCAAAGTATTTTGATACCTATACCAAAGAAAGCAAAAGCTAAAAAGTGTAGTGATTTTAGAACAATTAGTTTAATTTCACATGCCTCAAAAATCCTTCTTAAAATCATTAACAGAAGACTCTACAACAACGCCGAAACATTTCTACGTGAAGAACAATTTGGATTCGGAAAAGGAACAAGGGATGCTATTGGCCTCTTGAGAACAATCTGGGAAAGAAACATTGAGGTTAAAAAGGTTAATTGCAAAATCAATTTACTGAATTATGTCGACACAAACATCTAAAAGTACGGTATTTTTTAGTGTTGTGAATTTAAATGACTAACGAAGAAAGGCGGTATCTATTTCAATGAGAATCAGATCTTTCTGATGACAGCAAGATACTTACGCCCACTACTATAAAGACAGCCAATATTTCATGTTGGTCGGATGGCCGAGCGGTCACGGTGGCAGCCTACCGTCTGCTAGGACCCGGGATCGAATCCGGACGGCTGGTCCGTCCGGATATGTCGGACACCGTCTCTCACCACTCGGCCGCCCCATTGAGGGTCTGGCCGAACCCATAACGGGCTTGCTAAAAGAGACCCTCTTGGTGCCTGTTACGGGGGATCTGGCGACACCAGAGTGAAAGAGGGACGTGCAAGACAGATGGCCCCGACTCATGTACAAGGTATAAGAGTAGAGATCACTCGATCCGGAAGGACCCAGAATAAAGTATTCAAAGTAAGTGTGTCTGTTTTCTGGTCTCGCGGGGATTTTAAGTGCGTTACGAAGAACGCATAAACACAAATGTTTGCGAAACAGTGCACGCAGGGCGGAAAGAATTAATTTAAGAAAAAAGCCAATATTTCGTTTCAATAGATAGTTATTTTTTACATTATACAGTACAATAGCCCTAGATGTAATATATATATATAATATATTCATAGTAATATTATTTATTATTTCGATAACATTTATTTGGTTTAATCTGTATCATCCGACTTAAAATACAATACGGTATTGTCCTTAAAAGCAGAAATTGCGATGACGTCAGAACAACTCTGTATGTTTACTTTTTCAAACGAAAGTAAAGCAAAATTATATTTTATATGNTTTTTTCGTTTTTGCGGGAAATCGAACATATTTTTAGAATCATCTAAAAATTCGCTAATTAGTCTGGAAACAAGGGGACCCAATTCTTGCATTCTGTGAAAATGGGTAAGGTTGACTGTAACATAATAATCTTTATCTTAGTTATCGTTACTTTTGCCGGAGTAATGCCAGGCCTACCTGCTAGTACTATTAATAACAACAAATACGAACTTACTAATACACCTTAAGGTGCATTAGTAAGTTTGTTTTGTTGTTGTATTAATCACATTAAATACACCTTATACCCTGTTCGCACACAATCCATGACTCACTTCGATCTTGATTTACCTACAATCTCAATTGTGACTGTCGCCAGTCGAACGTTGTGCTGTTCGCACAAGCAGTCTGCCTGAGAAGAACCCAGCTATTACACACAATGATAAAACGGATGTAACTACACGGTAAGTCATGAACACCAACAAACAAAATGAAAGTTTTGGTTAGAAATAAATACTTTTTCTTGCCATATATCTAATAATAGACAAATGTCATCGTCTCTCCAGTTGTCTTTTTTAATACAAGATGGCTGCAGAACATGTGTTGATAGCCCAACATATGTTCTGCAGCCATCTTGTATTTTCTCGCACGCGCGGAATTGTGGGATTTCTCTTATGACTGGATCTAGTTTCAAGAACTCTCGAGTCAATCTCAATTGAACCTCGTTTCAGTCGAGATTGAAACAGTCAAGAGAGGTCGCACCACGGAATAGTCACTGACCTTGGTCACATTCTAGATTGAAATGCTTGGTGTGAATGGGGTATTAGAAATTATTGTAAAAACTAATAAATAATTTGTTAAAAGTCTATTATTTTAAATGTATATAAGTTAAATATTATAAATATATTTTATGTCAAACTATAACAATAATAATCCTATTCATACTATGTAATGATTCAGAGCAATTTTTTGTCATGAATCACTTATTCAATTGCAACAAAAATAACATAATAAATTACTATTATTTACCATATATAGTAAATATAAATTGTTTTATGAATAATATGAAATGCTACACTAGTGATTGGAGCACTTACCCAACAACAATCCCTATTTAAATTTCATCCTCTTCAAAGAGAAATTCATATTGGTAAATTAGAAACATCTTAATACACTTAGCTATAAAACTAGTTAAATGTGTTAATGTGCCAAATTTATATTAAAAAAATCCTGCAACGAGTTGCTTAACTTACCTGACAATATTTGGTAAAACCATCTGTTATGATATTTTATTAAAAAAGTGCTTTATATATTTTTAATTATTATAAAATGGCAAAAAACTTAATTTTGAGGATAGAAATAGGTTTTATAAAAAACCGTAAATGCTAATAACAAGCAAAATTCTCATTAAGTCAGACCCTATTTGAGATATGACACCACCCCTCAACTTTTAATCACCAAAATTTAATAGCATCAATCCCCCTACACAAACCTCCCTGAAAAGTTTCAACAAAAAGCACAGGAGTTATTAAACTTCAAAGAGGATAAACAAAATCGTGCCACCACACACACATCCATACATACAGAAAAAATCCCCAAATCTTTTTGCATTTCTCAACATTTCAAGATCTCAAGTCCAAAAATATAAAAATCTTAGGGGGGTCATTTTTTGACCAGCCATAATACTTTCCCTATTATGTATAACAGCTAGGAATGTAAAAATTATAATTTGATATTTTAATTATAAAGTAAAACTAATTGTTCAAATTATATTTTTTCTTTTCTTATACATTTTTCAGGAAAATGATAAGAATTTTCTTTAAATTTATATAAAATGATGCATTATTTATGTAAGAAAGAAAGATTTTATTATCTCATCTAATCTATCTAAATCTATTATGATCCAATTGTTCAGTACTTATCCCAGTCCTAAGCTGTATTATCAACTGTCAAAACAAAATCGTAACTGTTAGCATGCAGATATTTGCTAACAGTTACATTATGTAGACTTCTACTGAGATGTCTTACCTCCACGGTCTTCAATATCTCTTAACTAACTTTCAGCTTTACTTCAATATCATGTGATTGTGCATTTGCGTAATTGTGGTTATTATTCTGTGTGTGTGCATGTGTGTAAATATAAACCTTATCTGAAAGCTACGTTATTTTAAGCTACTATTAAAATAATTATTAATTAACCAAATTACAGAATTTGCCCTAAGGAGAGGTAGTTTAAATTCTGTACTAATGAATGTAATTCTATAACTAGTGTGAAAGCAATCTTTTTTTTAGATATGTTTGGCTATAGCTTACATCTATATATATATAAATGGACATGTATGTCCCTATATTTCACTTTTTCGCCAAAACTACACATCGCACGTGAATGGTGTTTGTATGTGGTGGTAGCCCTAAGTCTCCATTCGTGCATAGGGGTGGTTGCATCTCGATAGCTATAAGGGTGCGGGAGATATGAGGCTGAAAGTGGTTGAAAGTGGCTTTCTATTTCGAATGTTTTGTTCGAATTAAATTCGAACATAAAATTCGAATATTGATTTGATTAGAGAGTGGACTGTTCCGTGAAGCAGAGTGCAGTGTAAAAGTCGAGCTCCTGGATTTTTTGAGTTCTTGATGTCTTAAAGTGATTTTAATGCGATATTTTGTGTATTACCTGATAGATCTTTTTGTGGTGACTCTGTGGATATAAAAATTTTATTGTGGACCCATTTTTCCCGAAATATGGATTAACTAAAGTGCAGGATATACGGATCAATTTACCGGACGATTAAAGATCGATTTCCCGGAACTGATGACGTCGATGGAACCACTGACCTGTGGTGAGTAGGCCACCCAAGTTTGGTTGGAATTGGCCCATTAGTTTTTTGGATAATAAGGGTTACACTTGTGGAACTTAGAGGCCCACACCGGGTCAGTTTTCTTCCATCCCCCAATTAATTTGTGTTTATCGGACAGTAGACTTTTCTGGACACATCCTGTGAAAATTCTGTTTAGAAATCTGCTTTAGTTTTTAAGTTATTGTAGTTTTTATTTAAGAAGCTTGTTCTCACTGGACGTTCGGGTCATTGACCCCAACGGACTCCAACGGCTTTTGACGACAGACTGCTCGGCGCCGGACTTTAACGGAATAGAAAGTGTTTACGTTTTATTTAAGGTCGTATTTATTGGAACTTTAGATTTATTTTGCTGTTTAATTAAAATGTCTGAAAGTTTAGTTGAAGAATTTATGAGTCAATCAAATGATTAATATGCTTTCTTACCACACCGGGTTGTATAACTTCACAACCAACAACTGTCTACCCTTAACCATTAACCGGTGCGAAATTCTTTAAAATCGGCGAACGTTTTCGATTCCCCTCCTGGGATCTTCTTCAGGCTTACTTCTTTATATCTTTCGTTATAACCGGATTCTTTAATTCGAATGTTTTTGAAAAAACGTAACGTGCTATTTTTCGAAAAAATTCCGAAAACGGAAGGAATCCACTTGTTATTTCAAATGTAATTTTCTACCAATGGGGAATCATTGTGTGCATTACGTCATAAAACTTGTCTTATAAACTATATTATGATTTATCGTCAATTAAAAATTGCCATGCTGCAGAGAGATTTATTTCTTCTTTGAAATTAATGCATGCGGATTTACGATCGGCTTTAAATATTTCCAGTGCCTCCAAAGTTCTTAGTTGTTCCGTGTGTTGGGTGGTGCGAATAACATGCGCTTCATCGAAGAAAGGTGTGATGTCCG